>NW_027142467.1:0-282296 GCF_026170545.1 Melanerpes formicivorus | reverse complement strand
CCCTGGGAGCCACACTGCTCCCTGCAGGGACACTGCACAGCTGCTGCAGGAGCCTCACTGCCAGCACTGCAGGGGGCTGCACCTCCAGCCCAGCACCCCCTAAACCCCCCTGCACCTCCCCCCCTGCACCTCCAGCCCAGCACCCCCCCTGCACCTACAGCCCAGCACCCCCTGCACCCCCCTGCACCTCCCCCCCTGCACCTCCAGCCCAGCACCCCCTAAACCCCCCTGCACCTCCCCCCCTGCACCTACAGCCCAGCACCCCCTGCACCCCCCTGCACCTTCCCCCCTGCACCTCCAGCCCTGCACCCCCTGCACCCCCCTGCACCTCCCCCCCTGCACCTACAGCCCTGCACCCCCTGCACCTCCCCCCCTGTACCCACAGCCCAGCACCCCCTGCACCTACAGCCCAGCACCCCCTGCACCCCCCTGCACCTCCCCCCCTGCACCTACAGCCCTGCACCCCCTGCACCCCCCCCTGCACCTACAGCCCAGCACCCCCTGCACCCCCTGCACCTCCCCCCCTGCACCTACAGCCCAGCACCCCCTGCACCCCCTGCACCTCCCCCCCTGCACCTACAGCCCTGCACCCCCCTGCACCTCCCCCCCTGCACCTACAGCCCAGCACCCCCTGCACCCCCTGCACCTCCCCCCCTGCACCTACAGCCCTGCACCCCCTGCACCCCCTGCACCTCCCCCCCTGCACCTACAGCCCTGCACCCCCTGCACCCCCTGCACCTCCCCCCCTGCACCTACAGCCCTGCACCCCCTGCACCCCCTGCACCTCCCCCCCTGCACCTACAGCCCAGCACCCCCTGCACCCCCTGCACCTCCCCCCCTGCACCTACAGCCCTGCACCCCCCTGCACCTCCCCCCCTGCACCTACAGCCCAGCACCCCCTGCACCCCCTGCACCTCCCCCCCTGCACCTACAGCCCTGCACCCCCTGCACCCCCTGCACCTCCCCCCCTGCACCTACAGCCCTGCACCCCCTGCACCCCCTGCACCTCCCCCCCTGCACCTACAGCCCAGCACCCCCTGCACCCCCTGCACCTCCCCCCCTGCACCTACAGCCCTGCACCCCCTGCACCCCCTGCACCTCCCCCCCTGCACCTACAGCCCTGCACCCCCTGCACCCCCTGCACCTCCCCCCCTGCACCTACAGCCCAGCACCCCCTGCACCCCCTGCACCTCCCCCCCTGCACCTACAGCCCTGCACCTCCCCCCCTGCACCTACAGCCCAGCACCCCCTGCACCCCCTGCACCTCCCCCCCTGCACCTCCCCCCCTGCACCTACAGCCCAGCACCCCCTGCACCCCCCTGCACCTCCCCCCCTGCACCTACAGCCCAGCACCCCCTGCACCCCCTGCGCCTCCCCCCCTGCACCTACAGCCCTGCACCCCCTGCACCTCCCCCCTGCACCTACAGCCCAGCACCCCCTGCACCCCCTGCACCTCCCCCCCTGCACCTACAGCCCTGCACCCCCTGCACCTCCCCCCCTGCACCTACAGCCCAGCACCCCCCCTGCACCTCCCCCCCTGCACCTACAGCCCAGCACCCCCCCTGCACCTCCCCCCCTGCACCTCCCCCCCTGCACCCACAGCCCAGCACCCCCTGCACCCCCCTGCACCTCCCCCCCTGCACCTCCAGCCCAGCACCCCCTGCACCCCCTGCACCTCCCCCCCTGCACCTACAGCCCAGCACCCCCTGCACCTCCCCCCCTGCACCTACAGCCCTGCACCCCCTGCACCTCCCCCCCTGCACCTACAGCCCAGCACCCCCTGCACCTCCCCCCTGCACCTACAGCCCAGCACCCCCTGCACCCCCCTGCACCTCCCCCCCTGCACCTACAGCCCAGCACCCCCTGCACCTCCCCCCCTGCACCTACAGCCCTGCACCCCCTGCACCTCCCCCCCTGCACCTCCAGCCCAGCACCCCCCCTGCACCTCCCCCCCTGCACCTACAGCCCAGCACCCCCTGCACCTCCCCCCTGCACCTACAGCCCAGCACCCCCTGCACCCCCCTGCACCTCCCCCCCTGCACCTACAGCCCAGCACCCCCTGCACCTCCCCCCCTGCACCTACAGCCCTGCACCCCCTGCACCTCCCCCCCTGCACCTCCAGCCCAGCACCCCCCCCTGCACCTCCCCCCCTGCACCTACAGCCCAGCACCCCCCCTGCACCTCCCCCCCTGCACCTCCCCCCCTGCACCCACAGCCCAGCACCCCCTGCACCCCCCTGCACCTCCCCCCCTGCACCTCCAGCCCAGCACCCCCTGCACCCCCTGCACCTCCCCCCCTGCACCTACAGCCCTGCACCCCCTGCACCCCCTGCACCTCCCCCCCTGCACCTACAGCCCAGCACCCCCTGCACCTCCCCCCCTGCACCCACAGCCCAGCACCCCCTGCACCCCCTGCACCTCCCCCCCTGCACCCACAGCCCAGCACCCCCTGCACCCCCCTGCACCTCCCCCCCTGCACCTACAGCCCAACACCCCCTGCACCCCCCTGCACCTCCCCCCCTGTACCCACAGCCCAGCACCCTCCCTGCACCTCCAGCCCAGCATCCCCCCTGCACCTTACCCCCCCTGTACCTCCCCCCCTGCACCTACACCCCCAGCATTCCCCCTGCCTGCCCCCCCCCATGGCACCACCCTGCCTGCCCCCCCCCATGGCACCACCCTGTCTGCTCCCCCCCATGGCACCACCCTGCCTGCCCCCCCCATGGCCTCTGTCCTTCCCCTGCCCAGTCCCAGCCCCCCCGGGTGCCCTGCCCCCCCCCCCGCCTGGCAGGGTGCCAGGGGCACAGCTGCTGTTCCCCCCCACCCCGGGGCTGGGGAAGGCAATCGATGGCTGCCTGCTATTGATCACTGCAGGGCCCTGGGGCAGATCCAGGCTGCTCAGGCTCAGGCCTCCCTCCCCACAGGCAGGGGGGGCACAGGCAGGGTGGGCACAGGCAGGGGGGGCACAGGCTGTGCTGCCCTGGGCACGGGGTGGGGGTGGTCTGCAGCCTGCCCTCCTGGGGGTCCCCTGGGGCCTTCCAGATCAGCTGAAGAGCAGAGCTGCTCCTGGGAGGCATCCCAGAGCCACAGCCTCTGCCACAGCAGCCCTGCCAGGGCTGGGACTGTGCCAGCTCCCTGCCCCACTGCCCCTGAGGGCAGCAGCCAGAGGCCTGCAGAGCTGGGCAGGCTTCAGTGAGGCACAGGGAGCTCCAAGCAGGGCACAGGGAGCTGGCAGCCAGGCACAGGGAGCTGGCAGCAGGGCACAGGGAGCTGGCAGCCAGGCACAGGGAGCTGGCAGCAGGGCCCAGGGAGCTCCAAGCAGGGCACAAGGAGCTCCCAACAGTGCAACAAGCCCCCTGCAGCAGCCTGCCCTGCCCCCTAGCCCTGCCCCCCTGCCCTGCCCTGCCCCCCAGCTCTGCCCCCCTGCCCTGCCCTGCCCCCCAGCCCTGCCCTCTCTGTTTCTGGCAGCTGGGGGCAGAGCCAAGGCCCTGAGGGAGCCCAGGGCCCCGCAGGCTTGGGGCAGGGGATGGCAGCAGCGCAGCAGTGGGCACAGCTGGCAGGCCCCAAGCTGAGGCTCAGCAGCCAGGAGCTCTGCAGGGCCCCAGGCAGGGCAGAGCCAAGGCAGCAGCTTGGGCTGCAGCCCTCTCACAGCCCCCAGGCCAGCCCCAGCCCCCCCATGGCCACCAGCCCCTGGCCCCAGCAGCCATGGCCACAGGGCTCTGACCCCCTCCAGCCATGGGGACTCCACCACCCCCCTGGGCAGCCTCTGCCAGGCCCTGAGCACTCCTCCAGCAGAGTCCTTTTGCCTCCTCTCCAAGCTCAGCCTCCCCTGGCAGAGTTTCAGGGCACTGCCTCCCCTCCCAGCCCCTGGCCCCAGGGGGCAGAGCCCAAGCCCAGCTCCCTGCAGCCTCCCCTCGGGGGCAGGCAGGCAGCAGTGCCAGCAGCTCAGCCTCTGCTGCCATCAGCCCCACTTCCCAGGGCTGCTGGGGGGCAGGGGGAAGGTGGGAGCTGGGCAGCAGGAGGCTCCTGGGGCTCCCAGCTGGCTGCCTGGCCCTGGGGGCAGGATGGCTGCTGAGAGGCCTCCCTGGGGGGTGGGGGTGGTTCTAGCAAGCTGCTTGTGTCCAAAGGAGGCTTCCCTGTGCCATCCCCTTGCTGCTCCCAGGGGCTCAGGCAGTGCCCAGGGAGGCAGCAGGCACAGAGGCACCAGCTGGGCAGCCTGGGAGCCTCTCCTGCCAGGGAAACAAAAAGCTTCCCTCTTGGGAGAGCAAAGCCAGGAGTCAAAGGCAAAGCAAACCCAGAGCTGCCTGCAGAGGCTCAGACACAGCAGGCTGAGCTCACCTGCTCAGGGCCCAGCATCACAGCATCACAGTCTCACAGCATCACTAAGGTTGGAAATGACCTCGAGGATCATGGAGTCCAAGCTGGCACCCAGCACCTCCTGACAGCTAACCCATGGCTCCAAGTGCCACATCCAATCCCCTCTTGAACACCTCCAAGGATGGGGACTCCACCACCTCCCTGGGCAGCACATCCCAATGGCTAACAACTCTCTCTGGGAAGAACTTTCTCCTCACCTCCAGCCTAAACCTCCCCTGGCACAGCTTGAGACTGTGTCCTCTTGTTCTGGTGCTGGTTGCCTGGGAGAAGAGACCAACCCCCACCTGGCTCCAACCTCTTTGGAGGTTAGGCTGAGGGGAGCTGCACTCAGGCACAGAGATCCCAGCTCAGAGGGTGGCAGGGGTTGGAAGGGACCTCTGGAGCTCCTCCAGCCCAACCCCCCTGCCAGAGCAGGAGCACAGAGGCCAGCACAGGAACACATCCAGACAGGGCTGGAAAGGCTCCAGAGGAGTCTCACAGTATCACCAAGGCTGGAAGAGACCTCGAGGATCATGGAGTCCAAGCTGTCACCACAGACCTCATGGCTAAACCATGGCTCCAAGTGCCACATCCAATCCCCTCTGGAACACCTCCAGGGATGGGGACTCCACCACCTCCCTGGGCAGCACATCCCAATGGGCAATTACTCTCTTGCTGGGAAGAACTTTCTCCTCACCTCGAGTCTAAACCTCCCCTGGCACAGCTTGAGACTTTGTCCTCTTGTTCTGCTGCTGGCTGCCTGGCAGAAGAGCCCAACCCCCACCTGGCTCCAACCTCCCTGCAGGGAGTTGCAGAGAGCAAGAAGGTCTCCCCTGAGCCTCCTCTTCTCCAGGCTAAGCAACCCCAGCTCCCTCAGCCTCTCCTCACAGGGCTGTGCCCCAGACCCCTCCCCAGCTCTGTTGCCCTTCTCTGGACACCTTCCAGCAGCTCAACCTCTTTCCTGACCTGAGGAGCCCAGAGCTGGACACAGGACTGCAGGTGTGGCCTGAGCAGTGCTGAGCACAGGGCAGGATGAGCTCCCTGCTCCTGCTGGCCACACTCTTCCTGCTGCAGGCCAGGATGCCCTTGGCCCTCTTGGCCCCCTGGGCACACTGCTGGCTCCTGTTCAGGCAGCTGTCAATCAGCACCCCCAGGTCCCTCTCTGCCTGGCTGCTCTCAGCCACTCTGCCCCCAGCCTGTAGCTCTGCCTGGGGTTGCTGTGGCCAAAGTGCAGCCCCTGGCACTTGGACTTGTTGAATGCCATCCTGTTGGGCTCTGCCCATCTGCCCAGCCTGGCCAGGTCCCTCTGCAGAGCCCTTCTGCCCTCTGACTGACCAACATCTGCCCCCAGCTTGCTGTCAGCTGCACATTTGCTGCTGACTGACTCAATGCCCTCCTCCAGATCATCACTGAAGATGTTAAAGAGCACAGGGCCCAGCACTGCTCCCTGGGGCACAGCACTGGGGCCTGGCTGCCAGCTGGCTGTGGCACCATTCACCACCACTCTCTGGGCTCAGCCTCCAGCCACTTCCTAACCCAGCTCAGAGTTGCTGCTGGCCAAGGCAGGGGCTGACAGCTTGGCCAGGAGCTTGCTGTGGGGGATGGTGGCAAAGGCCTTGCTGCAGCCCAGGCAGACTCCATCCACAGCCTGCCCCACAGCCACCAGGCAGTGCCCTGGGCATGGAAGGAGCTCAGGTTGGTCAGGCAGGACCTGCCCTTCCTAACCCCATGCTGGCTGGGCCTGAGCCCTTGGCCATCCTTCAGGTGCAGTGATTGCCCCCAGGATAATCTGCTCCATCACTTTCCCTGGCAGTGAGCTCAGGCTGCCAGGCCTGGAGCTTCCAGGTTCCTCCATCTGACCCTTCCTGTGGATGGGGACCACATTGGCAGCTTCCAGTCACCTGGGACCTCAGGAGCCTTTGCCTCCTCTCCAGCCACCCCCTCAGGACCTGGCAGCACTGCTGGCATTGGTGCCAAGCTCAGCACTGTGTTGAACTGCCAGGGCTGGAAGGGAGCTCAAGGCTCAGCCAGCCCCAACCCCCCTGCCATGGGCAGGGACGCCTCACACCACAGCAGGTTGCTCACAGACACCTCCAGCCTGGCTGCAAACACCTCCAGGCAGGAGGCTGCCACCTCTGGATCCTCTCCCTCCACCTCTGGCAATGGGCACTGGCAACCCAGAAGGCCAAGGGCAGCTCAAGCTGCCCTTGGCCTTCTGGGCTGCCAGTGCCCATTGCTGGCTCCCTGTCCCAGGCCTGATTCCTGCCCCCCTCAGGGGTGTCCCAGCCCCCTATCCCTCCCTGACACCCAGGGCCACCTCAAGCCTGCTCCTGGGTCTCTCCACACCTGAAGCTTCTGCACAGCCAAGGCCCCTGGGGCTGTGCCTGGTGCTGGGGGGGGGCAGAGCAGAGGAGCTGTGGCACAGTGCCAGCCCTGCAGCCAGGGTGGCTGCAGCAGGGTCTGAAGTGTGCCACTCAAAACACTCTCCACACAAGAGCTGGCCAAGAGGGTGCTGGAAGTGCTGCTGGCAGCCACAGCCCTGGCAGCAGCCACAGCCCTGGCAGCAGCCCCTGAGAAGGGCCCTGGGCTGCAGGGCTGGCACTGCCCCTCCTTGGGAAGGCAGCTCCCAGGCAGCTGAGGGCAGCCAATCCTGCAGCCTCTGCTGCCCCAGCACCTGGGGGCAGGATGAAGTCCTCCACCCAGCACCAGGCAGAGCTCAGTTTGCCTGCTGCAGCCAGGGCACAGCTGGCATCTGCTGCTCCCAGCGGTGCCCAGGCCCAGAGCCCAGCGGGCACTGGGTGACGCCAGCAGCAGCAGCAGCAGGGGAGGCTCTGCCTCCCCACACCCAGAGCCCTGTGGAAGCTCCAAACAAACCACAGCCAGGCCCCAGAGAGCCTGGCAGAGGTGTGCCAGGAGATGGCACCACAAGGGGATCACAGCCACAGGCTCCAGAGATCCTCCAGCCCAAGCCCCCTGCCAGAGGGCACCCAGGGCAAGGCAGCCAGGGCAGGGCAGCCAGGGCACAGCCAGGTGTGGGTTGGAAAGGCTCCAGAGGAGACTCCACAACCTCTCTGGGCAGCCTGCTCCAGGCTCCAGCAGCCTCACACCAAAGAACTTTCTCTCCTCTTGAGCTGAAACCTTCTACAGAGGCACAGAGCTGGAAGGGAGCTCCAGGCTCAGCCAGCCCCAACCCCCTGCCATGGGCAGGGACACCTCACACCACAGCAGGTTGCTCACAGCCACCTCCAGCCTGGCTGCAAACACCTCCAGGGATGGGCAGGGTAGCAGGGTAGGGTTTGGAAGGGAGCTCCAGAGATCATCCAGCCCAAGCCCCCTGCCAGAGCAGCATCACCCAGGGCAGGGCACACAGAGCACAGCCAGGTGGGGCTGGAAAGCCTCCAGAGACTCCACAGCCTCTCTGGGCAGCCTGCTCCAGGCCTCCAGCAGCCTCACACCACAGAAGTTTCTCTCATGCTGAGGTGGAACCTCCTGGGCTGCAGTTTGTGTCCCCTGCTCCTTGTCCTGTCCCAGGAGAGCACTGAGCAGAGTTCCCTTCAGGCTGCTCTGAGGTCTCCCTGCAGCCTTCTCCCCTCCAGGCTGCACAGCCCCAACTCTCCCAGCCTGGCCCCACAGGGGAGGTTCTGCAGCCTCTGAGCATCTCTGTGGCCTCCTCTGGAGATTCTCCAGCAGCTCCAGGTCCTGCCTGTGCTGAGGGTTCCAGGGCTGGCCCCAGCCCTGCAGGTGAGGTCTCCCCAGGGCAGAGCAGAGGGGCAGGATCCTCTCTCTCCACTTCTGGCCACACTGCTCTGGCTGCAGCCCAGGCTGCCCTTGGCCTCCTGTGCTGCCAGTGCCCACTGCTGGCTCCTGCCCAGCTTCTCTCCTGTGCCTGAGTTCCCATCCATTGCCCCTGCTGCTATCCCTGCAGAGAGCCTGGCCCCATGCTGCTGGCAGCCCCCCTCAGGTCTCTGCAGTCTCTTCTCCAGGCCAGCAGCCCCAGGGCTCTCAGCCCTCCCTCAGCAGAGCTGCTCCAGGCCCTCCACCACCCCACAGCCTCCACTCAGCTCTCCCCAGCAGCTCCCTCTGGAGCTGGGGAGCCCAGGGCTGGACTCAGGGCTGCAGCTGTGGCCTCACTGGGGCTGAGCAGGGGGCAGGAGACCCTCCCCAGGCCTGCTGGCCACACTGCCCCTGGAGGCAGCAGCTCCCTGTGCTGAGCCTGGGGCAGAGGTCTAACCCTGCCTTGGAGGGTGCCTGGCAGGCAGCACCCAGGGCTCTCATCCTGCCAGCTTCAGCTGGAGCCACTTCCTGCCCAGGGTGCAGAGAGCAGGGGGTGGCAAAGCTCTGCTCCTGGTGGAGAACCAGAGGCCAGGCTGCTGGGAGTCTGCCTGCTGGGGCACAGCACAAGCTTGGCAAGTCAGAGAGAGCTGCCCCAGGGTCTCAGCCCCACTCCCCCCTGGCATTAAGGCAGAGGATGAAAACCACATCCCAGGAGGCAGCCCAGGGAGGGCTGCAGCAGGCTGCTCCCTTCTGCAGGCACCCAGCATGGTCCTGGGGAGAGCCTGCAGCACTGCCAACCTCTCATCTGCTCTCAGGGGGCAGGGAGAGGCCTTGGAGCAGGCAGTTAGGCAAATGTCCCAAACCTCCCAATCCTGCTGGGCAGGGGAGCAGAGAACTTCCCAAGCCACAGCCCTCAGCTGCCCCTGGGAGCCCTCCCACAGCACTGCCCCAGGGCTCAGCCTGCTGCCTGCTCACTGCCTGGCACAGAGCAGCAGGGGCAGAGAGCAGCAGGGGCAGAGAGAGCAGCAGGGGGAGAGAGCACAGCAGGGGCAGAGAGAGCAGCAGGGGCAGAGAGCACAGCAGGGGCAGAGAGAGCACAGCAGGGGCAGAGAGCAGCAGGGGCAGAGAGAGCAGCAGGGGCAGAGAGCAGCAGGGGCAGAGAGAGCAGCAGGGGCACAGAGAGCAGCAGGGGCACAGAGCAGCAGGGCAGAGAGCAGCGCAGGGGCAGAGAGCACAGCAGGGGCAGAGAGCAGCAGGGGCAGAGAGCAGCAGGGGCCGAGAGAGCAGCAGGGGCAGAGAGCAGCAGGGGCAGAGAGCAGAGCAGGGGCAGAGAGAGCAGCAGGGGCAGAGAGCAGAGCAGGGGCACAGAGAGCAGCAGGGGCAGAGAGAGCAGCAGGGGCAGAGAGAGCAGCAGGGGCAGAGAGCAGCAGGGACAGAGAGCAGCAGGGACAGAGAGCAGCAGGGACAGAGAGCAGCAGGGGCAGAGAGAGCAGCAGGGGCAGAGAGCAGCAGGGGCAGAGAGCAGCAGGGGCAGAGAGAGCAGCAGGGGCAGAGAGAGCAGCAGGGGCACAGAGCAGCAGGGGCAGAGAGAGCAGCAGGGACAGAGAGAGCAGCAGGGGCAGAGAGCAGAGCAGGGGCAGAGAGCAGCAGGGACAGAGAGCAGCAGGGACAGAGAGCAGCAGGGGCAGAGAGCAGAGCAGGGGCAGAGAGCAGCAGGGACAGAGAGAGCAGCAGGGGCAGAGAGCACAGCAGGGACAGAGAGCAGCAGGGGCAGAGAGCAGCAGGGGCACAGAGCACAGCAGGGGCAGAGAGAGCAGCAGGGGCAGAGAGCAGCAGGGGCAGAGAGAGCAGCAGGGGCAGAGAGCAGCAGGGGCAGAGAGCAGCAGGGGCACAGAGAGCAGCAGGGGCAGAGAGAGCAGCAGGGGCAGAGAGCAGCAGGGGCAGAGAGAGCAGCAGGGACAGAGAGCAGCAGGGGCAGAGAGCAGCAGGGGCAGAGAGCAGCAGGGGCTGAGAGAGCAGCAGGGACAGAGAGCAGCAGGGGCAGAGAGCAGCAGGGGCACAGAGAGCAGCAGGGGCACAGAGAGCAGCAGGGGCAGAGAGAGCAGCAGGGGCAGAGAGCAGCAGGGGCAGAGAGCAGCAGGGGCAGAGAGAGCAGCAGGGGCAGAGAGAGCAGCAGGGGCACAGAGCAGCAGGGGCAGAGAGAGCAGCAGGGACAGAGAGAGCAGCAGGGGCAGAGAGCAGAGCAGGGGCAGAGAGCAGCAGGGACAGAGAGCAGCAGGGACAGAGAGCAGCAGGGGCAGAGAGCAGAGCAGGGGCAGAGAGCAGCAGGGACAGAGAGAGCAGCAGGGGCAGAGAGCACAGCAGGGACAGAGAGCAGCAGGGGCAGAGAGCAGCAGGGGCACAGAGCACAGCAGGGGCAGAGAGAGCAGCAGGGGCAGAGAGCAGCAGGGGCAGAGAGAGCAGCAGGGGCAGAGAGCAGCAGGGGCAGAGAGCAGCAGGGGCACAGAGAGCAGCAGGGGCAGAGAGAGCAGCAGGGGCAGAGAGCAGCAGGGGCTGAGAGAGCAGCAGGGACAGAGAGCAGCAGGGGCAGAGAGCAGCAGGGGCAGAGAGCAGCAGGGGCTGAGAGAGCAGCAGGGACAGAGAGCAGCAGGGGCAGAGAGCAGCAGGGGCACAGAGAGCAGCAGGGGCACAGAGAGCAGCAGGGGCACAGAGCACAGCAGGGGCAGAGAGCAGCAGGGGCACAGAGAGCAGCAGGGGCAGAGAGAGCAGCAGCGGCAGAGAGCAGCAGGGGCTGAGAGAGCAGCAGGGACAGAGAGCAGCAGGGGCAGAGAGCAGCAGGGGCACAGAGAGCAGCAGGGGCAGAGAGAGCAGCAGGGGCAGAGAGCAGCAGGGGCAGAGAGAGCAGCAGGGGCAGAGAGCAGCAGGGGCAGAGAGAGCAGCAGGGGCAGAGAGAGCAGCAGGGGCAGAGAGCAGCAGGGGCAGAGAGCAGCAGGGGCAGAGAGAGCAGCAGGGGCAGAGAGCAGCAGGGGCAGAGAGAGCAGCAGGGGCAGAGAGCAGCAGGGGCAGAGAGCAGCAGGGGCAGAGAGAGCAGCAGGGGCACAGAGCACAGCAGGGGCAGAGAGCACAGCAGGGGCACAGAGCACAGTAGGGGCAGAGAGCAGCAGGGGCAGAGAGCAGCAGGGGCAGAGAGAGCAGCAGGGGCAGAGAGCAGCAGGGGCAGAGAGCAGCAGGGGCAGAGAGCAGCAGGGGCAGAGAGAGCAGCAGGGGCACAGAGCACAGCAGGGGCAGAGAGCAGCAGGGACAGAGAGCAGCAGGGGCAGAGAGAGCAGCAGGGGCACAGAGAGCAGCAGGGGCAGAGAGAGCAGCAGGGGCAGAGAGCAGCAGGGGCAGAGAGAGCAGCAGGGGCAGAGAGCAGCAGGGGCAGAGAGAGCAGCAGGGGCAGAGAGCAGCAGGGGCAGAGAGCAGCAGGGACAGAGAGCAGCAGGGGCAGAGAGAGCAGCAGGGGCAGAGAGAGCAGCAGGGGCAGAGAGCAGCAGGGGCAGAGAGCACAGCAGGGGCAGAGAGAGCAGCAGGGGCACAGAGAGCAGCAGGGGCAGAGAGAGCAGCAGGGGCAGAGAGCAGCAGGGGCACAGAGAGCAGCAGGGGCAGAGAGAGCAGCAGGGGCACAGAGCACAGCAGGGGCACAGAGAGCAGCAGGGGCAGAGAGAGCAGCAGGGGCAGAGAGAGCAGCAGGGGCAGAGAGCAGCAGGGGCAGAGAGAGCAGCAGGGGCAGAGAGCAGCAGGGGCAGAGAGCAGCAGGGACAGAGAGCAGCAGGGGCAGAGAGAGCAGCAGGGGCAGAGAGCAGCAGGGGCAGAGAGAGCAGCAGGGGCAGAGAGAGCAGCAGGGGCAGAGAGCAGCAGGGGCAGAGAGCAGCAGGGGCAGAGAGAGCAGCAGGGGCACAGAGCACAGCAGGGGCAGAGAGCAGCAGGGACAGAGAGCAGCAGGGGCAGAGAGAGCAGCAGGGGCACAGAGAGCAGCAGGGGCAGAGAGAGCAGCAGGGGCAGAGAGCAGCAGGGGCAGAGAGAGCAGCAGGGGCAGAGAGCAGCAGGGGCAGAGAGAGCAGCAGGGGCAGAGAGCAGCAGGGGCAGAGAGCAGCAGGGACAGAGAGCAGCAGGGGCAGAGAGAGCAGCAGGGGCAGAGAGAGCAGCAGGGGCAGAGAGCAGCAGGGGCAGAGAGCACAGCAGGGGCAGAGAGAGCAGCAGGGGCACAGAGAGCAGCAGGGGCAGAGAGAGCAGCAGGGGCAGAGAGCAGCAGGGGCACAGAGAGCAGCAGGGGCAGAGAGAGCAGCAGGGGCACAGAGCACAGCAGGGGCACAGAGAGCAGCAGGGGCAGAGAGAGCAGCAGGGGCAGAGAGCAGCAGGGGCACAGAGAGCAGCAGGGGCAGAGAGAGCAGCAGGGGCACAGAGCAGCAGGGGCAGAGAGAGCAGCAGGGGCAGAGAGCAGCAGGGGCAGAGAGAGCAGCAGGGGCAGAGAGCAGCAGGGGCAGAGAGCAGCAGGGACAGAGAGCAGCAGGGGCAGAGAGAGCAGCAGGGGCAGAGAGCAGCAGGGGCAGAGAGAGCAGCAGGGGCAGAGAGAGCAGCAGGGGCAGAGAGCAGCAGGGGCAGAGAGAGCAGCAGGGGCAGAGAGCAGCAGGGGCAGAGAGAGCAGCAGGGGCAGAGAGAGCAGCAGGGGCAGAGAGCAGCAGGGGCAGAGAGCAGCAGGGACAGAGAGCAGCAGGGGCAGAGAGAGCAGCAGGGGCAGAGAGCAGCAGGGGCAGAGAGCACAGCAGGGGCAGAGAGAGCAGCAGGGGCAGAGAGCAGCAGGGGCACAGAGCAGCAGGGGCAGAGAGCAGCAGGGGCACAGAGCACAGCAGGGGCACAGAGCAGCAGGGGCAGAGAGCAGCAGGGGTAGAGAGCAGCAGGGGCAGAGAGCAGCAGGGGCACAGAGCACAGCAGGGGCACAGAGCAGCAGGGGCAGAGAGCAGCAGGGGCACAGAGCAGCAGGGGCAGAGAGCAGCAGGGGTAGAGAGCAGCAGGGGCACAGAGCACAGCAGGGGCAGAGAGCAGCAGGGGCAGAGAGCAGCAGGGGCACAGAGAGCAGCAGGGGCAGAGAGCAGCAGGGGCAGAGAGAGCAGCAGGGGCAGAGAGCAGCAGGGGCAGAGAGAGCAGCAGGGGCACAGAGAGCAGCAGGGGCAGAGAGCACAGGAGGTTGGCAGAGCCCTCCAAGCTCCCCCAGCCTAGCCCTGCAGGCTCAGCACCAAACCATGGCCCTCAGCCCCAGGGCCACAGCTGCTGGAACCCCCCCCAGGGATGGGCACTGCAGCACTGCCCTGGGCAGCCTCTGCCAACCTCTGAGAGCCCTTCCAGAGCACAAAGATCTCCTGAGCTCCAGCCTGAGCCTGCCCTGGGGCAGCCTGCAACCATTGCCTCTGCTCTGGCCCTTGGCCCCAAGCAGCAGAGGCCCAGGGGAGGCTCAGGCTCTGCCCCAGCAGTGCTGCTGCTGCTCTCCCCAGGCCCAGGGCCCAGCTCTGAGGCCTCAGGAATGCCAACCACCAGAGGCACTCCCAGGACAGTGCTCCCCCCTCGCCCTCTCCCCAGGGAGGGCCCTCTGGAGCCAGCCCAGCACTGCCTGAGCCCTGCAGGGGGACTGCAGCAGCCTGCTGACAAAGGAGCCCCTGTGCAGGCTCCAGCCAGGGAAGAGCACAGCAGACCTGAGAGCCAGCCCAGAGCCTCCCCCAGGCAGGTCTCAGGCTCCTTATCTGTGACCTACATAGCTGCAGAGCACCACCTCTGCATCCTGCCTGCTCAGCCTGCTGGGGCTGGAGGCTCCCACACAGCCACTGCCAGGTTCCCAGGCCCCTTCCCAGCTCAGCCCACACCATGCCCTGTGGGCAGCCAGGGCTCCTGCTGGCCCACACCAGCAGCCAGCCGGGCCTGCAGCCTGCAGCACCTGCCACAGAGGCCCTGAGAGAGCAGCAGGGGCAGGGGGAGTGCTGGGGCAGAGCCCTCTGGCACCACCTGAGTGCAGCTCCCAGGCAGCACAGCTCAGGCCTCTGAGTCCTGCTGCCCTCAGGCCACCTGAGCTGCCTGGCAGCAGTGCCCTGCCCCCTCCTGCTGCTGCTGCTGCCCTCAGCTCAGCACCTGGCACCTCCCAGACCTTCCCAGGAGGGCTGCCAGCAAGCTCCAGTGCACAGCCTGCCATGTGCCTGCAGGATGCCCTGCCCAGCTCCTGCCCTGCTCTGCCCAGCTCCTGCCCTGCTCAGCCCAGCTCCTGCCCTGCCCAGCTCCTGCCCTGCTCCTGCCCAGCTCCTGCCCTGCCCAGCTCCTGCCCTGCTCTGCCCAGCTCCTGCCCTGCTCTGCCCAGCCCCTGCCCTGCCCAGCTCCTGCCCTGCTCTGCCCAGCCCCTGCCCTGCCCAGCTCCTGCCCTGCCCTGCCCAGCTCCTGCCCTGCTCTGCCCAGCTCCTGCCCTGCCCAGCTCCTGCCCTGCCCAGCTCCTGCCCTGCTCTGCCCAGCTCCTGCCCTGCCCAGCTCCTGCCCTGCTCTGCCCAGCCCCTGCCCTGCCCAGCTCCTGCCCTGCTCAGCCCAGCTCCTGCCCTGCTCTGCCCAGCTCCTGCCCTGCCCAGCTCCTGCCCTGCCCAGCTCCTGCCCAGCTCCTGCCCTGCCCAGCTCCTGCCCTGCTCTGCCCAGCTCCTGCCCTGCCCAGCTCCTGCCCTGCTCTGCCCAGCTCCTGCTCTGCCCAGCTCCTGCCCTGCTCCTGCCCAGCTCCTGCCCTGCCCAGCTCCTGCTCCTGCCCAGCTCCTGCCCTGCTCTGCCCAGCTCCTGCCCTGCCCAGCTCCTGCCCTGCCCAGCTCCTGCCCTGCTCCTGCCCAGCTCCTGCTCTGCCCAGCTCCTGCTCCTGCCCAGCTCCTGCCCTGCCCAGCTCCTGCCCTGCTCCTGCCCAGCTCCTGCTCTGCCCAGCTCCTGCTCCTGCCCAGCTCCTGCCCTGCTCTGCCCAGCTCCTGCCCTGCCCAGCTCCTGCTCTGCCCAGCTCCTGCCCTGCCCAGCTCCTGCTCCTGCCCAGCTCCTGCCCTGCTCAGCCCAGCTCCTGCCCTGCCCAGCTCCTGCCCTGCTCCTGCCCAGCTCCTGCCCTGCCCAGCTCCTGCCCTGCCCAGCCCTGGCAGCTCCATGGTGACTCCCCTGGGCCTCCACCCCTGCCTGGCCAGGGCACAGGCTGAGGCCTGCAGTGAATGCAGTGGCCCTGAGCAGCCTCTGCCTCTGTTGCCCCTGCAGAGCAGATGCCACTCACTGACTCCTTTGGTGCCCTGCTGCCAGGGCTGGAAGGGAGCTCAAGGCTCAGCCAGCCCCAACCCCCTGCCATGGGCAGGGACACCTCACACCACAGCAGGTTGCTCACAGCCACCTCCAGCCTGGCTGCAAACACCTCCAGGCAGGGGGCTTCCACCTCTGGATCCTCTCCCTCCACCTCTGCCAATGGGCACTGGCAGCTGAGCTGCCCTTGGCCTTCTGGGCTGCCAGTGCCCATTGCTGCCTTTCTGTCCCAGGCCTGATTCCTGCCCCCCTCAGAGCTGTCCCAGACCCCTATCCCTCCCTCACCCCCTCCAAAGTCCCTCCCCAGCTCTCTTGCAGCCCCCTGCAGATCCTGCAAGGCCACCAGAAGGTCTCCTGGGAGCCTTCTCCTCTCCAGCCTGCACAGTCAGTCCCTGCTCAGCTCCCCTGGCCAGAGGGAGAGTCCAGCCCAGGTACACCATGGAGCAGAGCCCCCAGGGCCAGGGCCCAGGGCTGGGAGGGAGCTGCCTTGCCCCTGGTACTGGTGTGGGCTGCAGAGCTCCATCCCAGCAGGAGAGGATGAGCTCCATCCCAGCAGGCAGAGGGGGCCTGGGAGCTCCATCCCAAGGCCCTGAGCTGGGGAAGCAACTCCTGGCAGCAGTGGCAGGAGGTGAGGAGTCCAAGCTTGCTGAGGGCTCCTCCCTGGGGCTGGGCAGGCTGCAGGGCCCAGCTGCCAGCCAGGCAGAGCTGATTTGGGCCACTGCTGGCACACAGCTGCTGGGCAGCGTGGGCAGGGGGAGGGAGGAGGCTGCAAGGAGGAGCAGAGCTCTGGCAGCTTGCATCAGCTCCCCCAGGAGAGCTGCAGCAGGCTGCAGGGCCAGCAGCCTGTGCTGCAGGACAGCTGGCAGGGGCTGAGCAGTGCCACCCCACTTGGGGAGCACAGGGCTGGCCCCTCCTGCCCCTGGCACCAGCAGCCACAGCAGCAGGGCAGCTGAGAGGAGGCTCTGCTGCAGCTGCTCAGCACAGGAGGGGGCAGGGGAGGGAGGCAGCTGCTGCAGCCTGCTGCCAGCTGGGCCTCCCCTCCCTGCAGCAGGGCTCAGCCCTCTGAGCCTCTGGGCCAGGGTGGGAGAGCTGTGAGTCACCCAGCAGCCACCCCTGGCACCCTGAGAGCAGCTCAGCCTGCTGCCTCCAGAGGCTGCTCCCTGCCCCAGCTCTGAGTGCTCCCAAGGCTGCACACAGCTGCCAGGGAGCAGGGCAGGAAGAGAGGAAGGTGAGCAGGAGCCAGGGCATGGGAGCAGGGCCCACAGCCTGCAGCAGCAGAGGCAGCACAGCCTGCAGCAGCAGAGGGAGCAGCAGAGGGAGCAGCAGAGGGAGCAGAGCATGCAGCAGCAGAGGGAGCAGCAGAGGGAGCAGAGCATGCAGCAGCAGAGGGAGCAGAGCCTGCAGCAGCAGAGGGAGCAGAGCCTGCAGCAGCAGAGGGAGCAGCAGAGGGAGCAGCAGAGGGAGCAGAGCATGCAGCAGCAGAGGGAGCAGAGCCTGCAGCAGCAGAGGGAGCAGCAGAGGGAGCAGCAGAGGGAGCAGCAGAGGGAGCAGAGCATGCAGCAGCAGAGGGAGCAGCAGAGGGAGCAGCAGAGGGAGCAGCAGAGGGAGCAGCAGAGGGAGCAGAGCCTGCAGCAGCAGAGGGAGCAGAGCCTGCAGCAGCAGAGGGAGCAGCAGAGGGAGCAGCAGAGGGAGCAGCAGAGGGAGCAGCAGAGGGAGCAGAGCATGCAGCAGCAGAGGGAGCAGCAGAGGGAGCAGCAGAGGGAGCAGCAGAGGGAGCAGCAGAGGGAGCAGAGCATGCAGCAGCAGAGGGAGCAGCAGAGGGAGCAGAGCATGCAGCAGCAGAGGGAGCAGCAGAGGGAGCAGCAGAGGGAGCAGAGCATGCAGCAGCAGAGGGAGCAGCAGAGGGAGCAGAGCATGCAGCAGCAGAGGGAGCAGCAGAGGGAGCAGAGCATGCAGCAGCAGAGGGAGCAGCAGAGGGAGCAGAGCATGCAGCAGCAGAGGGAGCAGCAGAGGGAGCAGCAGAGGGAGCAGCAGAGGGAGCAGCAGAGGGAGCAGAGGCTGCAGCAGCAGAGGCAGCAGCAGAGGGAGCAGAGCCTGCAGCAGCAGAGGGATCTGCTGGAGAGAGTCCAAGGGAGGGCTGCAAGGCTGCTGCAGGGACTGCAGCACTGCCTGGGGAGGAGAGGCTGAGAGCCCTGGGGCTGTGCAGTCTGGAGAGAAGGCTGAGAGGGATCTGATCAATGGCTATCAATAGCTGAGGGCTGGGGGTCAGGAGGGAGGGCCAGGGCCAGGCTCTGCTCACTGTGCCCTGGGACAGGACAAGGAGCAGTGGATGGAAACTGCAGCACAGGAGGTGCCAGCTCAGCATGAGGAGGAACTTCCTGACTGTGAGGCTCCCAGAGGCCTGGAGCAGGCTGCCCAGAGAGGTTGTGGAGTCTCCTGCTCTGGAGCCTTCCCAGCCCTGTCTGGATGTGTTCCTGTGTGACCTGTGCTGGATTCTCTGCTCCTGCTCTGGCAGGGGCTTGGACTGGAAGCTCTCCAGAGGTCCCTCCCAGCCCCCAGCACCCTCTGAGCTGTGGACCCAGGGCATGTGAGCAGGATTGCAGGCAGAGCCCTGTGGGCAGGAGGGGCACAGAGAGCAGTGCTCACTGTGTGAGACCCAGGGGCAGGAGACCCCCACTGCCAGCTGGGAGGGCAGAGGAAAGGCTGAGCACAGAATGACCTCAGTCTTGTGCTGCTGCTCCTCACCTGCCCCAGAGCCTCACTGCAAGAGCCCAGAGCTGGCAACAGGAGGCCAGAGAGCCTTCTCCCCCCAGCTGCACCTTGCAGCAGCTCACTGCCCCCCAGCAGACAGGGAGCTGAGCAGCCTGCAGCCCCAGCTCCTGCTGCCAGCCCCCAGGCAGCCCCAGCTCCTGCTGCCAGCCTCAGCCTGCAGCCCCAGCTCCTGCTGCCAGCCCCAGCTCCTGCTGCCAGCCCCCAGGCAGCCCCAGCTCCTGCTGCCAGCCTCAGCCTGCAGCCCCAGCTCCTGCTGCCAGCCTCAGCCTGCAGCCCCAGCTCCTGCTGCCAGCCCCAGCTCCTGCTGCCAGCCCCAGCCTGCAGCCCCAGCTCCTGCTGCCAGCCCCAGCCTGCAGCCCCAGCTCCTGCTGCCAGCCCCAGCTCCTGCTGCCAGCCCCAGCCTGCAGCTCCAGCTCCGGCTGCCAGCCCCAGCTCCTGCTGCAGCCCCAGCTCCTGCTGCCAGCCCCAGCTCCTGCTGCCAGCCCCAGCCTGCAGCCCCAGCTCCTGCTGCCAGCCCCAGCCTGCAGCCCCAGCTCCTGCTGCCAGCCCCAGCCTGCAGCCCCAGCTCCTGCTGCCAGCCCCAGCTCCTGCTGCCAGCCCCAGCTCCTGCTGCCAGCCCCAGCCTGCAGCTCCAGCTCCGGCTGCCAGCCCCAGCTCCTGCTGCCAGCCCCAGCTCCTGCTGCCAGCCCCAGCTCCTGCTGCCAGCCCCAGCCTGCAGCTCCAGCTCCTGCTGCCAGCCCCAGCTCCTGCTGCAGCCCCAGCTCCTGCTGCCAGCCCCAGCCTGCAGCTCCAGCTCCTGCTGCCAGCCCCAGCCTGCAGCCCCAGCTCCTGCTGCCAGCTCCTGCTGCAGCCCCAGCTCCTGCTGCCAGCTCCTGCTGCAGCCCCAGCTCCTGCTGCCAGCCCCAGCCTGCAGCTCCAGCTCCTGCTGCCAGCCCCAGCCTGCAGCCCCAGCTCCTGCTGCCAGCCCCAGCCTGCAGCCCCAGCTCCTGCTGCCAGCTCCTGCTGCAGCCCCAGCTCCTGCTGCCAGCTCCTGCTGCAGCCCCAGCTCCTGCTGCCAGCCCCAGCCTGCAGCCCCAGCTCCTGCTGCAGCCCCAGCTCCTGCTGCCAGCTCCAGCTCCTGCTGCCAGCCCCAGCTCCTGCTGCAGCCCCAGCTCCTGCTGCCAGCTCCTGCTGCAGCCCCAGCTCCTGCTGCCAGCCCCAGCCTGCAGCCCCAGCTCCTGCTGCAGCCCCAGCTCCTGCTGCCAGCTCCAGCTCCTGCTGCCAGCTCCAGCCTGCAGCTCCAGCTTCTGCTGCCAGCCCCAGCCTGCAGCCCCAGCTCCTGCTGCCAGCCCCAGCTCCTGCTGCCAGCCCCAGCCTGCAGCCCCAGCTCCTGCTGCCAGCCCCAGCTCCTGCTGCCAGCCCCAGCCTGCAGCCCCAGCTCCTGCTGCCAGCCCCCAGCCTGCAGCTCCAGCTCCTGCTGCAGCCCCAGCTCCTGCTGCCAGCTCCAGCTCCTGCTGCCAGCCCCAGCTCCTGCTGCCAGCCCCCAGCCTGCAGCTCCAGCCCCAGCCTGCAGCCCCAGCTCCTGCTGCCAGCTCCAGCTCCTGCTGCCAGCCCCAGCTCCTGCTGCCAGCCCCAGCCTGCAGCCCCAGCTCCTGCTGCCAGCCCCAGCTCCTGCTGCAGCCCCAGCTCCTGCTGCCAGCCCCAGCTCCTGCTGCCAGCCCCAGCTCCTGCTGCCAGCTCCAGCCTGCAGCCCCAGCTCCTGCTGCCAGCCCCAGCCTGCAGCCCCAGCTCCTGCTGCCAGCCCCAGCCTGCAGCCCCAGCTCCTGCTGCAGCCCCAGCTCCTGCTGCCAGCCCCCAGCCTGCAGCTCCAGCTCCTGCTGCCAGCCCCAGCCTGCAGCCCCAGCTCCTGCTGCCAGCTCCTGCTGCAGCCCCAGCTCCTGCTGCCAGCCCCAGCCTGCAGCCCCAGCTCCTGCTGCAGCCCCAGCTCCTGCTGCCAGCCCCAGCCTGCAGCTCCAGCCCCTGCTGCCAGCCCCAGCTCCTGCTGCCAGCCCCAGCCTGCAGCCCCAGCTCCTGCTGCCAGCCCCCAGCCTGCAGCCCCAGCCTGCAGCCCCAGCTCCTGCTGCCAGCCCCAGCCTGCAGCCCCAGCTCCTGCTGCCAGCCCCAGCTCCTGCTGCCAGCCCCAGCCTGCAGCCCCAGCTCCTGCTGCCAGCCCCAGCTCCTGCTGCCAGCCCCAGCTCCTGCTGCCAGCCCCAGCCTGCAGCCCCAGCCCCTGCTGCCAGCCCCAGCTCCTGCTGCCAGCCCCAGCCTGCAGCCCCAGCTCCTGCTGCCAGCCCCAGCCTGCAGCCCCAGCCCCTGCTGCCAGCCCCAGCTCCTGCTGCCAGCTCCAGCCTGCAGCCCCAGCTCCTGCTGCCAGCCCCAGCCTGCAGCCCCAGCTCCTGCTGCCAGCCCCAGCCTGCAGCTCCAGCTCCTGCTGCCAGCCCCAGCTCCTGCTGCCAGCCCCAGCCTGCAGCCCCAGCTCCTGCTGCCAGCCCCAGCCTGCAGCTCCAGCTCCTGCTGCCAGCTCCAGCTCCTGCTGCCAGCTCCAGCTCCTGCTGCCAGCTCCAGCTCCTGCTGCCAACCCCAGCCTGCAGTTCCAGCTCCTGCTGCCAGCCCCAGCCTGCAGCCCCAGCTCCTGCTGCCAGCCCCAGCTCCTGCTGCCAGCCCCCAGCCTGCAGCCCCAGCTCCTGCTGCCAGCTCCAGCTCCTGCTGCCAGCCCCAGCCTGCAGCCCCAGCTCCTGCTGCCAGCCCCAGCTCCTGCTGCCAGCCCCAGCTCCTGCTGCCAGCTCCAGCTCCTGCTGCCAGCCCCAGCTCCTGCTGCCAGCCCCCAGCCTGCAGCTCCAGCTCCTGCTGCCAGACCCAGCTCCTGCTGCCAGCCCCAGCCTGCAGCCCCAGCTCCTGCTGCAGCCCCAGCTCCTGCTGCCAGCCCCAGCCTGCAGCCCCAGCTCCTGCTGCCAGCCCCCAGCCTGCAGCCCCAGCTCCTGCTGCCAGCCCCAGCTCCTGCTGCCAGCCCCAGCCTGCAGCCCCAGCTCCTGCTGCCAGCCCCAGCCTGCAGCTCCAGCTCCTGCTGCCAGCCCCAGCTCCTGCTGCCAGCTCCAGCTCCTGCTGCCAGCCCCAGCTCCTGCTGCCAGCCCCAGCCTGCAGCCCCAGCTCCTGCTGCCAGCCCCAGCTCCTGCTGCCAGCCCCCAGCCTGCAGCTCCAGCCCCTGCTGCCAGCCCCAGCCTGCAGCCCCAGCTCCTGCTGCCAGCCCCAGCCTGCAGCCCCAGCTCCTGCTGCCAGCCCCCAGCCTGCAGCCCCAGCCTGCAGCCCCAGCTCCTGCTGCCAGCCCCAGCCTGCAGCCCCAGCTCCTGCTGCCAGCCCCAGCCTGCAGCCCCAGCTCCTGCTGCCAGCCCCAGCTCCTGCTGCAGCCCCAGCTCCTGCTGCCAGCCCCAGCTCCTGCTGCCAGCCCCAGCCTGCAGCCCCAGCTCCTGCTGCAGCCCCAGCTCCTGCTGCCAGCTCCTGCTGCAGCCCCAGCTCCTGCTGCCAGCCCCAGCTCCTGCTGCCAGCCCCAGCCTGCAGCCCCAGCTCCTGCTGCAGCCCCAGCTCCTGCTGCCAGCTCCTGCTGCAGCCCCAGCTCCTGCTGCAGCCCCAGCTCCTGCTGCCAGCTCCTGCTGCAGCCCCAGCTCCTGCTGCCAGCCCCAGCCTGCAGCTCCAGCTCCTGCTGCCAGCCCCAGCTCCTGCTGCCAGCCCCCAGCCTGCAGCTCCAGCTCCTGCTGCCAGCCCCAGCCTGCAGCCCCAGCTCCTGCTGCCAGCCCCAGCTCCTGCTGCCAGCCCCAGCTCCTGCTGCCAGCCCCCAGCCTGCAGCCCCAGCTCCTGCTGCCAGCCCCAGCCTGCAGCTCCAGCTCCTGCTGCCAGCCCCAGCTCCTGCTGCCAGCCCCAGCCTGCAGCCCCAGCTCCTGCTGCCAGCCCCAGCCTGCAGCCCCAGCTCCATTCTGAGCAGGGCTCCCTGCCCCAGCTGCCATCCAGGGACCAGGGCAGGGCACAGCCCCTCCAGGGACAGCCAGGGCAGGGCACAGCACCCCCAGGGACAGCCAGGGCAGGGCACAGCACCCCCAGGGACAGCAGAGCCCAGGCCTGCACTCAGCAGAGGCAGCAGCTGAGCAGCCATCCAGGCTGGCACAGCCCTTCCACTGTCTGCAGTGGCCTTGGGAGCAGCAGGGCTGGAGGCAGAGCAGAGCCCAGCAGGAGCTGCAAGCCTGGCCTCCTAGACTGCTGCTGCTGCCCCTGGGAGCTACCTCCCAGCATGTTCTGCCCTGCTGCTGCCCAGCAGGGGCCCCTGGGGCACAGAGGGCAGGGATGGGCTCTGCAGTCCCTGCAGCTCCCCAGCCCAGGCTGCTACCAGAGAATGCTCTCTGGGAGCCAAGCAGAGAGCTGCCCCTGGTTGGGCTCAGCAGCCCTGCCCCAACAAACCCCTGCCCCAGGAGCTGCCTCTGGCACCATGGAGGCTTCAGGACACTGACAGCTGAGCCAGCAGTGTGCCCAGGGGGCAAGAGGGCCAATGGCATCCTGGCCTGCAGCAGGAAGAGTGTGGCCAGCAGGAGCAGGGAGCTCATCCTGCCCTGTGCTCAGCACTGCTCAGGCCACACCTGCAGTCCTGTGTCCAGCTCTGGGCTCCTCAGGTCAGGAAAGAGGTTGAGCTGCTGGAAGGTGTCCAGAGAAGGGCAAGAAAGCTGGGGAGGGGTCTGGGGCACAGCCCTGTGAGGAGAGGCTGAGGGAGCTGGGGTTGCTTAGCCTGGAGAAGAGGAGGCTCAGGGGAGACCTTCTTGCTCTCTGCAACTCCCTGCAGGGAGGTTGGAGCCAGGTGGGGGTTGGGCTCTGCTCCCAGGCAGCCAGCAGCAGAACAAGAGGACACAGTCTCAAGCTGTGCCAGGGGAGGTTCAGGCTGGAGGGGAGGAAGAAATTCTTCCCAGCAAGAGAGATTGGCCCTGGGGATGTGCTGCCCAGGGAGGTGGTGGAGTCCCCATCCCTGGAGGTGTTCAGGCAGAGCCTGGCTGAGGCCCTTGGTGCCATGGCTGAGTTGATCAGATGGTGCTGGGGGAGAGCTTGGACTGGGTGATTCTGAAGGTCTCTTCCAACCTGGTCTATTCTATTCTATTCTATTCTATTCTATTCTATTCTATTCTATTCTATTCTATTCTATTCTATTCTATTCTATTCTATTCTATTCTACTTTACTCTACTCTATTCTATGCTGTGCTGTCCTGTGCTGTGCTGTGCTATTTGAGAGTTCCTCTGGCTGTCCTCTGTGCCTCACAGCTTCACAGATTGCACTGGGTTGGAAGGGAGCCTCCAAGGGCATCTTCTCCACCCCCCTGCAGGATCCTGCCTGCAGTGAAGCTGGAGGTGAGCTGCAGCTCAGGACAGTGCCAGGCAAGCCTGGGCCTGCCCTCAGCAAGCCTCTCACAAGAACTTGGACAAAGCTGAGGACAGAAGGATGCAGGAGATCAGAGGGAGCAGAGGGGGCTGTGCTGAGGAGCCACAGCAGCTCAGAGCAGCAGGGAGGCTCCAGCATTACAGCAGAGAGAGGAATTCAGCTGGGGAGGCAGCCAAGCTCTCTGCTGTGGCCCTGGACTCACATGAGGTCACCAGAGCCAAGCCCTGAGGCTGTCAGAGATCCATGGGATGGGTTGGGTGGGAAGGGAGCTGAAAGCTCATCCAGCTCCAGCCCCCTGCCATGGGCAGGGACCCCTCCCACCAGCACAGGCTGCTCAAGGCCTCATCCAGCCTGGTCCTGAGCACCTCCAGGCAGGAGGCAGCCACAGCCTCCCTGGGCAGCCTGTGCCAGGCTCTCCCCAGCCTCACTCCCAACAATTTCTTCCTCCTCTCCACTCTCAGTCTCTCCTCTCCTAGCTCACAGCCATTGTTCCTCAGCCTGGCCCTCCCAGCCCTTGGCCAGAGTCAAGCTCAAGCTGCCCTTGGATCCTCTCCTTCCACCTCTGGCAATGGGAACTGGCAGCCCAGAAGGCCAAGGGCAGCTCAAGCTGCCCTTGGCCTTCTGGGCTGCCAGTGCCCATTGCTGGCTCCCTGTCCCAGGCCTGATTCCTGCCCTCCTCAGAGCTGTCCCAGACCCCTATCCCTCCCTGACCCCCTCCAAAGTCCCTCCCCAGCTCTCTTGCAGCCCCCTGCAGCTCCTGGAAGGCCACCAGAAGGTCTCCTGGGAGCCTTCTCCTCTCCAGCCTGCACCACCCCAACTCCCTCAGGCTGATGAGAGGATCCCCACTGTGCTGCCTCCAGCCTCCAAAGCACTCAGGCACACAGCAGGAAGCTCTGCCAGCAGGAGCTGAACTGTTAGGGTGCTGCTGGGGGCATGGGAAGCCAAATCCAAGCCCCTGAGCGAGCTCCACTCCCCACCCTGGTCAGCAGGGAGCTCTTGCTGCAGGCACAGAGGTGAAGCTGGGCTGCTCCAGCCTGGCCAGCAGCAGTGCAGGAAGCTGGGAGGAAGCCCTGAGGGCAGGGCAGGGCCTCCCAGCCCCAGGCACCTCCACTCTGCCCTCATGCAGCCCAGGGAAGGCTGCCTGTGCTCAGGGGGGAGGCTGCACAGCATTCCTCTGCTCAAGCTGGCCCCAAAGCTGCAGCTGTCCTCACACACAGCCTGGGGACATGTGGCAGGAGAGCAAGCCTCAGAGGGTGAGCCAGAGGGGAGGTGAGGGCAGCTGGGCTGAGGGGAGCTGCACCCAGGCACAGAGATCCCAGCTCAGAGGGTGGCAGGGGTTGGAAGGGACCTCTGGAGCTCCTCCAGCCCAACCCCCCTGCCAGAGCAGGAGCACAGAGGCCAGCACAGGAACACATCCAGACAGGGCTGGAAAGGCTCCAGAGGAGTCTCACAGTATCACCAAGGCTGGAAGAGACCTCGAGGATCATGGAGTCCAAGCTGTCACCACAGACCCCATGGCTAACCCATGGCACCAAGTGCCACATCCAATCCCCTCTGGAACACCTCCAGGGATGGGGACTCCACCACCTCCCTGGGCAGCACATCCCAATGGCTAACAACTCTCTCTGGGAAGAACTTTCTCCTCACCTCCAACCTAAACCTCCCCCTGGCACAGCTTGAGACTGTGTCCTCTTGTTCTGCTGCTGGCTGCCTGGGAGCAGAGCCCAACCCCCACCTGGCTCCAAGCTCCCTGCAGGGAGTTGCAGAGAGCAAGAAGGTCTCCCCTGAGCCTCCTCTTCTCCAGGCTAAGCAACCCCAGCTCCCTCAGCCTCTCCTCACAGGGCTGTGCCCCAGACCCCTCCCCAGCCTTGTTGCCCTTCTCTGGACACCTTCAAGTCTCTCAATGTCCTTCTGAAACCGAGGAGCCCAGAACTGGACACAGGATTCCAGGTGTGGCCTAACCAATGCAGAGTCCAGGGGCACAATGACCTCCCTGCTCCTGCTGGCCACACTCTTCCTGCTGCAGGCCAGGATGCCCTTGGCCTTCTTGGCCCCCTGGGCACACTGCTGGCTCATGTTCAGCTGCTGTCAATCAGCACCCCCAGGTCCCTCTCTGCCTGGCTGCTCTCAGCCACTCTGCCCCCAGCCTGTAGCTCTGCCTGGGGTTGCTGTGGCCAAAGTGCAGCCCCTGGCACTTGGACTTGTTGAATGCCATCCTGTTGGGCTCTGCCCATCTGCCCAGCCTGGCCAGGTCCCTCTGCAGAGCCCTTCTGCCCTCTGACTGACCAACTCCTGCCCCCAGCTTGCTGTCAGCTGCACATTTGCTGCTGACTGACTCACTGCCCTCCTCCAGATCATCAATGAAGATGTCAAAGAGCACAGGGCCCAGCACTGCTCCCTGGGGGATGCCACTGGTGACTCCACAACCTCTCTGGGGGTGTTGATGCCTGGAGGTTAAACCTGCAGGGGGGAGGCTGCTGCTCAGAGCTGCAGGGAACAGAACATAGTACCACAGGATCATAGAATCAGTCAGGGTTGGAAGGGACCACAAGGATCATCCAGTTCCAACCCCCCTGCCATGGGCAGAGACACCCCACACTAGAGCAGGCTGCCCAGAGCCTCATCCAGCCTGGGAGCCAGCAGCAGCTGAGCAGCCAACACTGAGCTACACTTCAAAAAGAGCTAACAGAAACCAGGCTGAAGAGAGAGCCTCAGCAACAGCAGCTGGAGCAGTGCTCAGCCAGGACAGGCTGCCCAGGGAGGCTGTGGATGCCCACTGCTGCTGCCCACCTTGGGCACAGCACTCCTGCAGCCCCCCCAGGCCCTGCTGCAGGACACTGCTCTGTCACTGCCATCCACCTGCTCCCTGCTGAGAAGCCAAGGGCTGCCCTGCACTTGCCTGCCAAGCACAGCAAGTCCCTGCTCATTACTGAAACAAAGGAGCTGCACAGCCCTGCTGCCCCCAGAACGAGGAGGGCATGGAACTGCTGGAGAGGCTCCAGAGGAGGCCACCAGGATGGCCAGAGGGCTGCAGAACCTCCCCTGTGGGGAGACCTCAGAGCAGCCTTGCAGGAGCTGAAGGGCTCCTGGAGAGCTGGGGAGGGACTCTGGCCAAGGGCTGGGAGTGCCAGGCTGAGGAACAATGGCTTGGAGCTGGGAGAGGAGAGACTGAGAGTGGAGAGGAGGAAGAAATTGTTGAGAGTGAGGCTGGGGAGAGCCTGGCACAGGCTGCCCAGGGAGGCTGTGGCTGCCTCCTGCCTGGAGGGGTTCAGGACCAGGCTGGCTGAGGCCTTGAGCAGCCTGTGCTGGTGGGAGGGGTCCCTGCCCATGGCAGGGGCTGGAGCTGGCTGAGCTCTGAGCTCCCTTCCAAGCCACTGTAGGATTCCCATCTTTGTACCCTGGCTCCTGTCCTTGTCTGTAAACTCACTCCACAGGCCAGAGCAGGCCTGAGGCAGCAGCAGCAGCGACTGCAGCTCCTGCTGGCACTCACCCAGCCTCCAGAAGGGAGCCATCCCCTGGCACTCTCCTGAGAACTGGGGCAGCAGGGCTTGCCCAAGCCACCACCACCCCTCGGCAGCCGGCTCCAGCAGCAGCTGCACACAGCCCTGCAGCCTGCCTGAGCGCCTCCCTTCTGTGCAAGGTCAACTCCTGCCCTGCACCAGGGGCTCAGGGCAGGCTGGCCTCAGAGCTCCTGGGGCCTGGATGCTCCACCCAGCACGCAGCCACAGGTGCCTGCTGTCCAGCAGGAGCAGCGCTGGAGGGGAGCACAGCTCCTGTCTGAGCCAGGCCTCGCAGCGCTGGGGGAAGCCACAAGCTCCAGAAGGGAAAGCAAACCCAACCCCCCCCCGGGAAGCAGCACTGAGGGCTCTGGAAATAACCAACCCCTGCAGCTATTTTTAGAGCTGCCTCCCCAGCACCCAAGGTATTGAGGGCCTTTGGAAAGAGTAAATCAAAGGTAAGCACACAAACAGCAGCGGCAGGGGGAAGCAGCCAGCGCCTCCAAGCTGACTGCTGTCACACCAGCAGCCCGGCCCCGGGGAGGAGGCTCTGCTGCCCCGCACGGGGAAGCCCCTGCCCCCCAGGGGAAAGCCCCTGCCCCCGGGGGGGTCACAGCGCTCAGCAATGCAGCACAGCTGCCACGGCAGCCGGCACAGCCCCCGCGGGAAGCAGGCAGGCAGCAGCCACCAGCCCTGCCCCGCGGAGCGCTGCTGGGGAGGGCAGGCTGGGGAGGGCAGGCTGGGCAGGGGCAGGCTGGGCAGGGGGCAGGCTGGGCAGGGGCAGGCTGAGGAGGGGCAGGATGGGGAGGGGCAGGATGGGGAGGGGCAGGCTGGGGAGGGGCAGGATGGGGAGGGCAGGCTGGGGAGGGGGCAGGCTGGGGAAGGGCAGGATGGGGAAGGGCAGGATGGGGAGGGCAGGATGAGGAGGGCAGGCTGGGGAGGGCAGGATGAGGAGGGCAGGCTCGGGAGGGGCAGGCTGGGGAGGAGCAGGCTCGGGAGGGCAGGCTGAGGAGGGCAGGCTGGGGAGGGGCAGACTGGGGAGGGCAGGCTGGGGAGGAGCAGGGTCGGGAGGGCAGGCTGAGGAGGGCAGGCTCGGGAGGGCTTCCTCGGCAGGCTGCAACAGGCTGCCCGGGGAGGCTGAGCCGGACCGGGCTGGAGGAGGCCCTGGGCAGCCGGTGCGGGCGGGAGGTGTCCCAGGCGGATGGGCGCTCAGGACCCTTCCGACCCGACCGATTCCGCGATTCTGTGCGGGGCTGCCCACCGCCCCTCCGGCCCAGCGCTCCCCCGGGGGCAGCCTCCTGCCCGCCGCGCACCGGGACCGCACCGGGACCCCGCGGCAGCCCCCAGCCCCGGCCCGGGGCGGCGGCGCAAGCGCCCTGCCGGTCACGGGAAAAACCGGCCGAGGCCGGAGCGGCTCCGCGGCAGCACCCGGAGCAGCAGGCGGCGGCGGCGCCCATCCCGGAGCCGCCCATCCCGGAGCCGCCGCCCGGGGCCCCGCTGCTCATCCCGGAGCCGCTCATCCCGGGGCCGCCCATCCCGGAGCCGCCGCCCGGGGCCCCGCTGCTCATCCCGGGGCCGCTCATCCCGGGGCCGCTCATCCCGGGGCCGCTCATCCCGGGGCCGCCCATCCCGGGGCCGCCCATCCCGGAGCCGCCCATCCCGGAGCCGCCGCCCGGGGCCCCGCCGCCTCCCTCGCCCTACGGCTGCTGCAAAGAGCGGCGGCCGCCGAGCGCGGGCGGCAGCGGCAGTGCTGCGGGGGGGGCAGCGGCAATGCTCCGGGGGGGCAGCGGCAATGCTCGGGGGGGCAGCGGCCGCCCTCCCCCCGCCTGCGCCTGGCCCGCTCCGGGCTGGCGGCCGCACACGGCGGCCCCGGGGCGAGGAGCGGCTCCCCGGGCAGTGTCCGCCGGGCCGGAGCCGTGCGCTGCCGGCACCACCGCCAGGGCATCCCTAGGGCTGCCGCGGACCAGCCGAGTCACAGCTCAGAGGATGCCAGGGGTTGGAAGGGACCTCTGGAGAGCTTCCAGCCCAACCCCTGCCAGAGCAGGAGCAGAGAATCCAGCACAGGGCACACAGGAACACATCCAGACAGGGCTGGGAAGGCTCCAGAGCAGGAGACTCCACAACCTCTCTGGGCAGCCTGCTCCAGGGCTCTGGGAGCCTCACAGTCAGGAAGTTCCTCCTCATGCTGAGCTGGAACCTCCTGTGCTGCAGTTTATATCCAGTCCACAGCTGTGAGAAAGCCACTGCCAGGCACTTGCCACAGGCTCCTGGCAGCTCCCAGCTCAGCCCAGGCCTGCTGGGAGGCATCTCCCACTCAAGCTGCTCTGCCTCCCTTCCCACCTCCGGAGTGTGCAGCAGGTTCTGTCCTGGGGCCACACTGTGCCCCCTGAGTGCTCCAGGAAGGGATTTAAGCATCACCAGAGCTGGGGCTGCTCACTCTGTGGTGGCTCTGGGGACACCTCAGAGCTGCAGCTCAGTATCTGGAGTCAGGAGGGAGGGCCAGGGCCAGGCTCTGCTCACTGTGCCCTGGGACAGGACAAGGGGCAATGGATGGAAGCTGCAGCACAGGAGGTTCCAGCTCAGCATGAGGAGGAACTTCTTGACTGTGAGGCTCCCAGAGCCCTGGAGCAGGCTGCCCAGAGAGGTTGTGGAGTCTCCTGCTCTGCAGCCTTCCCAGCCCTGTCTGGATGTGATCTGTACTGGATTCTCTGCTCCTGCTCTGGCAGGGGTGGGACTGGAGGATCTCTTTGGGTCCCTTCCAGCCCCTGGCATCCTGTGAGAGGGCTACAGGAGGGCTGGGGAGGGACTGTGGGGATAGGACCAGGGGCAATGGTTTGGAACTGGAGCAGAGGAGATTTAGGTTGGACATCAGGAGAAGTTCTGCACAGTGAGGGTGGTGAGAGACTGGCACAGGCTGCCCAGGGATGTCTCAACCACCTCCAAGTTCAGCCTGGCTGTGTCCCTGGGCAGCCTGCTCTGGCTGGAGCTGTCCCTGCTGCCTGCAGGGGAGCTGGTCAAGAGGACATTGGAAGCTCCCTTCCAACCCAATGCAATCTGTGAGCCTGGGACACCTCCCAGCCAATGCCACACAGTGACCTAGGGGGGCACAGACAGGGCTGTCCTGCTGTGGGCAGCACTGGCACAGCTGGCAGCAGCAGCTGCACAGGCAAGAGCACTGCTGACAACTCTCCACAGAAGCTTTTGGCTTCCCTTCCCCTGCTTGTCTTTGGCTTCTCCCTGCTTTCCACCAGACAACCCTCGAAGGTCCCTTCCAGCCCAAGGCACTGTAAGGTTCTACGACAGGAGTGGGAAGGGCTCCTGTGAGAGGGCAGGGCTGCAGGAGCAGGCCCTGGCAGCCAGCCCTCAGTGTCCCACAGCCCAGCCAGCAGCTCAGAGGGCAGTGACAGAAGCTGCTGTGTGGCACAGCTCTGCTGTTAGCAGCCTGCAGAGCGCCCTGGAAGGCTGCAGGGCCACAGCGAGCTGCAGACGTTGGGGCCTGGTGCCAAGGGCAAAGGCCAACAGCAGCAGTGCTGTGGCCAAGATAACAGCTGCTGGGGAGCAGAGCTCTGCTTCCCAGCATCCAGGATTTCCCCCCTGCTCAAGGCCTTCTTGTTGGCACACTGCAACCCTGAGGGTCACTGAAACTTGAAGCTTCTGAATCCAAGTCACTGCCTGCCCAGGGTGAGAGAGCTCAGGAGGTGCAAGCACTGTCCAACACCCCTCTGCTGCCATGGGGTCAGAGCAAGCAGCTCTGCAGGCACTGGGAAAAGCTCTCCAGCTCTGTGCTGCCAGTAGCTGCCTCCCCAAGCCCAGCTCCTGCCCTAGGAAAGCCTCAGTCCTTGCTGTACAAGGCTGGGTGCTACTCCAGCTCCAGGCTGGCTGGGAGCCTGCTTTGCTCAGGACAGCAGCACTAAGAGGCCAAAGCTCCCAGGCTGGGATGAGTGCCTGCTGGACAAGAAAGCACTGGTAGCCATTCAGTGGAGCATGGCAGAGGCTGGAACTGTTCCTGGACAAAGGGTTATGACTCAGGACTCCAGGTTTGGGCCAGGCTGAGGAAAGCCTCAGAGTTCAAAGAAGGAAGGGAAGGCTTCCCAACAAAACAATTCCTCAAGTGAGCTTGGAGGAGGCAAGGAGCCCTGCTCTGGAGCTGTGTGCTGGCCCTGAGCTGCCCTGGCACGCTGCTCTCCACAGCAGCAGCTCTGACTGAGCAGTGCAGCAGGCTGCTCACAGGGGCCTCCAGAAGAGCATCCTTGGGGACAGCTCTGGGACACTCTCTGGCTTCAGACACAGACAGCTGCCTTACAGGTAAGGCCTGAGAGGGATGTAGTGGCCATGCTCTACCTTCCCAATGTTAGCTTACAGTCACTGCAGAGGCAGAAATGCCCAGCCAGGGCTGGAGAGCAGCAGCTCACCTGTACTGGCATCTGCCTCCTCCTGCCCCTGTGCTGCTCACACCCTGCTCAGCAGCAGCAGCTGAAGCTTTGCCAGCCTGTGGCAGCCTGGCTGCTAAGGACTCCACACAGCATCCCCACACAGACCCCAAGGGCCAGCCTCTGCCCAGCAAGCTTTTGCTGTGCCCCCCTTGCCCTGCTGCCCATCTGGCTCAGGGCACTGGGGGTCTTGCTCCCTCCACAGCTGGTCCCAGAGCTCATCCCTGCTGACCTCAGGACAGTACCCAGGCCAGGGTGCCAATGGGGCACTCCTGCTGGGTCCCAGAGAGCACAGAACCACAGAGCTGCCAGGGCTGGTAGGGAGCTCAAGGCTCAGCCAGCTCCAAACCCCCTGCCATGGGCAGGGACACCTCACACCACAGCAGGTTGCTCACAGCCACCTCCAGCCTGGCTGCAAACACCTCCAGGCAGGAGGCTTCCACCTCTGGATCCTCTCCCTCCACCTCTGGCAATGGGCACTGGCAGCCCAGAAGGCCAAGGGCAGCTTGAGCTGCCCTTGGCCTTCTGGGCTACCAGTGCCCATTGCTGGCTTTCTGTCCCAGGCCTGATTCCTGCCCCCCTCAGAGCTGTCCCAGACCCCTATCCCTCCCTGACCCCCTCCAAAGTCCCTCCCCAGCTTTCCTGGAGCCCCCTGCAGACACTTAGGGATGTTTCAGGCTTGGAGATCCCTCCTGAGCACACCAAACACCCCCCCCCCCCTTTGCTGGGGCCCTGTTCCATCAGCTCCCCAACCACTCCCAAGACAAATCATTCTCCCAAGTTTGACTAGAGCTGGCAATAAAGATTCCCTTTTATCAAGGCACAAACAAGCCCTTCAGCTTTCATCTGGCATCACCCTGCACTGTGACACTGACTGCATCAGCAGCAAGGCAAAGGCAACTTTCTAATCTCTGCTTTAATTCTGCTCCTGACAGACCTGCCCCACAAGTAAGACTTCCCCCTTTGAAACATCCACCACTCCAGTTCCTTGGGCCAGCTTCAAACTGGAGAGGCAAGACAGCAGCAGCTTTGATCTCTCAGAACTGGGTTGAGAAGGGAAGATCACTGCAGTGAAGGCTGAGGGCTTAATGAGCAGGACTGGAGGTGAGGTACAGCAGGCTGACAGTCAACACATCCCCCATGCAAATGGCAGGGCTAAGCTTGGGCACTTCTGCCCCTTCACACTGCCCCACTTCTGAGCACTGCTGCCTCTGCAGAGAGCCACAAGCCTGCCCTGGGTGGCTCCTGCTCAGGAAGGCTGCTTTGGGCTTTTTTAGTGTTGCCAGAGGAGCTGACATGCACCACCCACAGCCCCCCACCCAGCAGCAAGGACATCCAAGTTGGATATCCCACTGCTAAGATGCTCTGCTGAGTCCAGGTCTGGAGCCCCCAGCACAGGAAGGCTCTGGAGGGGCTGGAAGGTGTCCAGAGCAGGGCCAGGAGGAGGAGCAGAGGGCTGGAGCTGCTCTGCTCTGGAGACAGCCTGAGAGAGTTGGGGTTGTGCAGGCTGGAGAGGAGAAGGCTCCCAGGAGACCTTCTGGTGGCCTTCCAGGATCTGCAGGGGGCTGCAAGAAAGCTGGGGAGGGACTTTGGAGGGGGTGAGGGAGGGATAGGGGTCTGGGACAGCTCTGAGGGGGGCAGGAATCAGGCCTGGGACAGGGAGCCAGCAATGGGCACTGGCAGCCCAGAAGGCCAAGGGCAGCTCAAGCTGCCCTTGGCCTTCTGGGCTGCCAGTGCCCATTGGCAGAGGTGGAGGGAGAGGATCCAGAGGTGGAAGCCTCCTGCCTGGAGGTGTTTGCAGCCAGGCTGGAGGTGGCTGTGAGCAACCTGCTGTGGTGTGAGGTGTCCCTGCCCATGGCAGGGGCTTGGGGCTGGCTGAGCCTTGAGCTCCCTTCCAACCTTGATGATTCTGTGAAGCAGCAGGCAGGGTACAGGACTCACACAGGCACTGGATGCCCTTCTTGCCCCCCAGCATGGCTCTGTGCTCCTCTCTGTCTCTGCTGGCAATCTCACAGTGCAAGACCAGACTCACCAGTGAAAACCCCAGGGGAAAGCAGGATGAACCAGAACTCTGCTGCCCTCCTTCCCAGCAGGAAGTTCAGGGAGAGGCCTGGCAGCACCTAACCCACAGCCCCCTCTCTACAGAACTCAGTCTCTGGTCCCAGGGGACTGTTGCTTGTCACTGACCCCACTGGAGAGCAGGCTGGCAGCCCACACTGCAGCACAGACACTGCTGCTGCCCTGCCTTGTGTGGCACACAGCAGCAGAGGCCAGGCTCAGGCAGGCAGCTGCACCTGAGCAGCTCCCTCACTGCTTCCAGGGGCAGCTGCAGATGCTTTTGGAACGGTGCCCTCCAGACTCTAAGCCACACCCTGGCAGAGCAGAGAAGCCAAGGGAAGCACAGGGACAGGGCCCAGCTCAGGACATCAGCCTGGGCTGCTGTTCCTCTTGCCCTCAGCTTCCCCAGGGGACAGAAGGCTGACTGAGTGCCCCCCCTCTGCACCAAAGGGTCAGCAGCGCATTGATGGCACAAGACAAATGGAAGTGGACAATTCCCACTCTCCTCATTAAGCAGCCCATCTGCAGAGAGGTTAACTGCCACTTGTGGAAAGGCAGCTTATGTCAGACACCCTGGTGGCACTCTGGCTTCTCCCTCTCTCCAGGTGGCAGGCTGGCATCCAGACCAGGAGAGGGGGGAGGCTAAACTCCTTCCTTTGTGACCTCTTCCACAGGGACCCAAATCCACCATTCCCTGAGACTGGCATCCAGACCAAGAGAGGGGGAGGCTAAGCTCCTTCCTTTGTAACCTCTTCCACAGGGACCTAAATGCACCACTCCCTGAGACTGGCATCCAGACCAGGAGAGGGGGAAGGCTAAACTCCTTCCTTTGTAACCTCTTCCACAGGGACCTAAATGAACCATTCCCTGAGACTGGCATCCAGACCAGGAGAGGGGAAGGCTAAACTCCTTCCTTTGTGACCTCTTCCACAGGGACCCAAATCCACCATCTCCATCCCCAAGCCCCAACTCCTCTCTTCACAGACCTTCATCTGACAGCCTGAGCTCTAATCCCCCTTCCAAGCAAACAGCAATCACCCTGAGGACCTCTCCCCTCCCTCCCTCCTCGAATGTGCTGTGATAGGAAGCACAACTTTCCACTGCAGGGATGGAAGTGGCTTTTTCCTTGAAGGAGGCCACCCGCCCGCACAGCCTTAATCCTGCCAGCTCACATATGTTCCTGCAACTTGCACTGCACTGAAGCCAATTATGCCTCCCCAATCCATTAAAAAAATATTTGAGGCTGTTAAGCAGGTTGCACAGAGCAGAAGTATCAGCTGAGGAGACAAACCCGAGCCCTGCTGCGAGCTGGGCTTTGCAGCCTGGCTCCTGCAGGCGCCGGGGCTGCGTCCCGGGGAGCACGCAACGCCGTGGGGCGGCTGTCAGAGGGCCTGGTGGGCTGCTCACTGCCTGGAGCCCAGCAACAGGGAGACCTACCTGGGAGACAGGAACTGCCAGCCCTTCATTTCTGAGTGCCTGGCAGTTGTTAGCTATCCACTGAAAGCTTTTGGAGAGGTATTGCTCCGGCAGCAGGCAGGGCCCGGGGTGAGCTCACGGGACAGCAGGTCCCCCCGTGCGTGACACAAGGCTGGGGCGGCAGAGGAGCGACCTGGAGCTAAGCAACTCAGAAGCAGGCACGGAAGCAAGCTGCAGGCACAGAGCAAGCAGCGGAGTCTCCACCGGCTGACTGACTGACAGCTGCGAAGCCAAAGGCGAGCTCCGCCCGGCGGCTGGCAGGGGTCTGCCCCGGCGCCTGGCGGGGGTCTGCCCCGGCGGCTGGCGGGGGTCTGCCCCAGGGCCGCGCCGGCTCCAGCCCCACAGAGGCACCTGCTGGCCTGGGGCCGCCCCGGGGCTCACCGAGTCCCATCGGGGCAGCCAGCCCACACCGGACAGAAACGGAGCTCCTCCAGCAGCACTTCTGCTGCCAAGGCTCTGGCTGGGGGCTGCAGAGGGTCTCCTTGTCCTTTCCAGACTGGGGCACTATAGACTGGTTGCACTTCAGCACCCTGAGGGCCAGGCTACAGACCCCGGGGCCCTCGGCTGCACCAAGAACTCTCACACAGGCAGTCCCTAAGTGAAGGCAACTCCACAAGTGACATCCAAGGAGCAAACTCCGGACGCAAACCCAGCACCCAGCACGTCCACCTCAGAGTCAGCTTTGCCACTACTGCAACGTGCCCGACCCAGCAGACAGCACCTGGGTACCGCTGCTGGGCACACAGAGGTAAATCACCCGCCCCTGGCAGACAAAGGAGGCCGGCCCTGATCACTGCTCAGCTTTACTCCGCTCCCCACGCTCCAGAATGTGTAACTCCATAGCACCAAATTCCTGCTGGAAGAGCGATCACCAGCGAAGTCATTTGGACCCTCTGGAGCCGAGTCTGCCAACTTACACGACTTGGCAATCTGGCTCGTTATCATCCCACATGATTGGGGTTTATTTTAGGATCCAATGCCACATGCTGGAGGGTTTATTTTTCGCCCCCTTTTCTTCTTTTCCTCCCCCAAGTGGCGAGTTACAGCCGGGATTCAGGGATCCCGATCCCAGCCCTGCCTCAGACACACCTTCTCTGCACAACCTGGGCGCAAGGTCCCTGACCCCTGCAGAGCAAGCAAGCCCCAGACAGCATCCTGGAAGTAATGCTCCTTTTCGAGCCTCCCAGGGAAGAGTGGAGTAGAAAGGGAGAGCTGCACGGGCTGGCTGCTCCGAGCCACCGCAGCATCCCCACCCTCCAGCGTGGCACAGCGATGCCCGAGCAACGCCCGCGGCTCACACCCGGCCCAAGCCCTCCGACAGGGGAGGGTGGCTCAAGGCTGGGGGCCAAGGCCGGCTGCCTTCACCCAGGACCTGTTCTCCTAAGGCTAAACCCGAGACTTTCCAACGGCTGCTCCGGCCAGGAGGTGACAGCTCGCCGCGCGAAACGCCAGCCCTCAGCAGCGCCGGAGCTCCGTGCCTCGCCCAGACAATGCCCTTTTCTTCTCGAGGGGAGGAGGAACCCAAGCACCACCTTCAAGCAAGGGGCAGCGTTCCCTGGGGGAGCACACGCTGCCCTAACGGCCGCAAGCACCGACCCGGGCACGCCGCCCGAGCCGCCGGGACGGGCACGGCACAGCGGGGCTGGGCGCCGCGGGGCTGCTCCCGGGGACGGCGACGGGGACGAGGCAGAGCCCCGCGGGCCCACGGGCGGCGAAGGCGGCATGCGTGGGAGGAAGGGACACCCCCCGGCCCACCCCGAGCGCAGCGCGAAGGCGACCGGAGCCCTCTCCCCCCCGCAGCCCCGGGACGCGCGTGGGAAGCGGAAGCGGCACCTGCGATCGCGGCGGGGCGGCGGGGCCCGGCAAGCGGCGGCAGCAGCAGCAGGAGGCAGGGCGCGGCAGCCCCGCCGCGGAGCCATGCAGGGCCCGGCCCGGCCGCCCGGCCCCCCGCCCGCCCGCCGCGCCCCGGGCACTCACTCACATTGCTTGAGGAGCTCCAGACACAAAGCCATGGGAGACACAAAGGAGGGGCGGAGGGGACCGGAGAGACGGGGGCGCGCGGGGCGGGGGCCTCAGCCCGGCCGGGGTCCCGCGAGAGGGAGGAGAGGCCGCGCCCGGCGGGAGGAGGAAGAGGAAGAGGAAGAGGAGGCCGGGTCACGGGCCGGGGCCGCGCCGGCTGTTCCTGCGGCCGCGGACGAGAGGAGGGAGGAGACGCGCGGAGCCACCACCGCACTCACCGCGCCCGCCCGCCGCTCCGGCTGCGCGCCGCGGGCGGGGCCGCGCCTTAAACCCCCGCCCCGCCCCGCGCGTCACCGCCCCGCCCCGCGCACGCGTGGCCCCGCCCCGCGCCGCTCCCACGGCCGGGCGCGGCCCCGGGCGCGGTCCCGCGCCTCCTCCCCGTTAGGGGCCCGGGCGGGAGCGCGCGCGCCCCGCCGCCGCCCCGCCCGCGGCCCCGGGCGCGTCTCAAGCGGTCACCGGGAGCCTTCCCGTCGGCGCAGCGGAGCCGCTGCGGGCGGCAGCCCCGCACGGGGCGGCCAGACGCTGCCGAACAAAGCGGGCGCCTGTCCCGCTCCCCGCGGCGGCTCAGTGTCGGTGTCACAGCCGCCGAGCCGCGGTGACCGCTGCCCAGCACGGGTCCTGCTGTCACCCACGGGCGCCACCCCCCACCCCTTGCCGCTCCCGGTCGCACGGGCGGGACTGAGGGGCAGCCTGGAGATGCCTGCAGGGTGAGCACAAAGGAGTGGAAAAGGAAAGTGGGCAGTGGGGGCTTCCCCGGGGTGGGCGTTTGCTGCAGGGCAGCTGTGCCAGCCCAGCCCCATCCGGCTCGGCAGGGGCAGCTGAGGTGCCCGTCCCCAGCTGCTCTTGCTGTGGTTTGTGCCTCCCTGCTAAATGCCTGAGGGGCAGCCAGGGGGGATGGAGCTGTGCAGAGGTTCGGGGCTGGCACAGCTGGGGGCTGGCACAGCTGGGGGCTGCAGTGAGAACCTGCCTGTGCACAGCCCACCGCGGCTGGCACCCTGCGCACCGATGTGCTGCGTGCTGGAGCAGAGTCCAGCTCCAGCTCTGACAGCGATTCTGCTGCTCAGCTCTGCCCTGTTGAGAGCCCCCTGCAGCGCTGGGGCAGCTCTGGAGCCCTCAGCACAGACAGGGACCTGTTGGAGCGGGGCCAGAGGAGGCCACAGCAATGCTGGCAAGGCTGGAAGCCCTCGGCTGAGAGAGTTGGGGTTGGTCAGCCTGGAGAAGAGAAGGCTCCAGGGAGACCTCCTGGTGGCCTGTCAGGACTTGAAGAAAGCTGGGGACAGACTTTTTCTGGGGCCTGTTGTGACAGGGCAAGGGGGAATGGTTTGAACTAAAAGAGGAGCTTCAGACTGGAGAGAAGGAAGACATTGTTTACACCGAGGGTGGTGAGACCCTGGCCCCAGCTGATGCCCCACCTCTGGAAACATCCCAGGCCATGCTGGGTGGCACTGAGCAACCTGCTGAAGATGCCTGTGCTCGCTGCAGGGGGCTGCACTAGGTGGCCTTCACTGGTTCCTTCCCACCCAAAGCAGTCTGTGGCTCTGGGATCCCACACTGAGACATCCAGAGCCGGGTGTGAGGCTCACCCAGGCTGCGGGGCAGGGGGGAGCCCTGCGAGGCCAGAGCCACACCATGCAGCAGGCTGCTGTGAGGTGGGCAGCAGGTACCCAGCAGCCCAGCGTGGGTGGGCACTGCCTGAGGCTGCTGCCTTGGGCAGGACTCGCGGGGCTGCCCTGTGGCTCCTGCCAAGAGCAGTTGTGCCGCCCCAGCTCCCTGCTGGGGCCATCCTCAGTCCTTGGATGCTCTGATTGATTGATGCCTTGCTGGGCTCATGGCACTCAAGGACAGGTCTGCAGCGGGGAGAGATCAAAGAGCCCTGCGGGGACACCACGCTGAGCTGACAGGAGCTGCTGTGGATGTGCTGCTTCTGCTCTCAGAAACAGCAGCCAAGAGGGGGGCTGGACGAGGACCTTGCCACAGAGGCAGCCCTGGGACCTTGCTGCCTATCCCAGAAAGCAAGGAAACTTGTTTTGGGTTCAGCTGCTTCCAGGCCCTGGAGCGGTGAGCAGCTCGGCACAGGAGAGGGGAAAAGGAAGGGAAGAGCACAAAGCAGAGGAAAAGCCACTCAGGACACAGGGAAGACACAACCAAATCCTCCTTAGCCTGTGCTGTCAAACCCTGCAGGCACTCGGGGCTGGCCCCACGGCCTTGCTGAACCCCAGCCAGTGCCCCTGTCCTGGCACAGGGCTCTGCCTCTCCTTGGTCGCTGCTGGGCTGCTGCAGCGATGGCACAGGCCCCGCGGCCCCGGAGGGAGATGCAGAGAGGTGCTGAGCAGGGACAAAAAGCAGCATCTGTGACTGCCTGGTACCAGGGCAGCTCTGTGCCCACCCTCTTCTCCCAGATGGCAGCAGGGCCAGAAGACTACCAGGGCCTTCACCCTCAGAAGAGAGCTCAGGTGTCTGCTGTGCTTGGCTCACTGCTCTGCCCCGTGAGTGCTGCACCCCTGCATGGGCTCCCTGCTGCTGCTCCCCCAGAGGCACCCCTGGGTGCTCTGGTGTCTCCTTCTCTCCCTTGAGGCCAGCACTGCTGACTCCCTTTCCTGCCCTCCAGGCTGATAAAAGTGAGCAGCAGGGACTTGGCTTTCTGACTGTATCACTGAAGGAAGATGCTGGCAGCTGCCTTTCTTCCTGCCCCTTGGCATAGATGGCCTCTGCTGGGAGACATCAGGCTTGGCCAGGACCTGGAGCTGTGCTGTGGGCAGCCACTTCCACCTCCCCAGCTTTTGCTTTTGTGTGGGCAGAGCATCATGTGTGGGCACAGCATCACCTGTGGGCACAGCATCACCTGTGGGTCCAGCTGCCCCTGTCCTGGGGGCCTGGGCAAGTGACATTTTGGTGGGGCTCAAACCTGCTGCAGCCATTCCTGGGTGCCAAGAGAGGCAGAGGCACCTGTGGGCAGCAGAAGGGGAGCTTGCTGCTCTGGGTGCTGCCTGAAGCAGAGCTGAAGCCTCTCAGCAAGGAGGTGGAGGGACAGGGATGTCTTGGGCTGGGGGGTGGGGGTGAGGCTGTTGCCATGGCGCAGGCTCCCTGGGAAAGAAGGCATGGGGGGGTGGGAATGGAGTTCCCAGGCTAACAAAAGGCTTGGGGGGGTGGGTGGGGGGGTGGAAATGAGCAGGTACAGGTGGAGAGAAGGAGCTGTCAGGAAGGTTTGGGTGCCCCAGTGGCCCGGGAGGAGCTGGTGGGACCTGGGCACCTGCCGCTGTGTTTCCCTTGCGAGCGCTGGGGGAGCAGAACGCAGGCGCCGCGTTCCCTGGCACACACACTCTCTCTAATCCCTTTCCTGCTGGTATGTCAGAGAAAGCTATTTCTGGAACATGAAATCTAGGTCAAAAAGAAGGAGAAAATCTGAAGGGAGTGATGGCAGCCTCCCTCCTCAAAGGCCGTGTGGGGTCAGAGCAGGCTGATGCGATTAGCAAGGGGCCGCAGCGCTGCTTCGCTCCTTGGCTGCGGCCACTCCGGCACAGGCTGAGCAAGGGTGGCTGGGCCTGGCTTGGCTTTCCCTCTGCCTTCACACCACTGCTCCTTCCCCACAGGGCAGGCATGCCAGGAGAGAGCAGAGCAGAAGAACTTGCCTTCCTACCCAGAAAGCAGCTGATTACCATGCACAGAGGAGCAGGCGGAGGAGGGCTGTGCTGGCAGCCCGGAGCCAGCTGAGTGCTGGGCTGCAGCCAGAGCAGGGAGAGCAGCACAGGGAGGGGATTCTGCCCCTCTGCTCTGCTCAGACCCCACCTGCAGTCCTGTGTCTATCTCTGGGGCCCCCAGCACGAGAGAGACTTGGACCTGCTGGAGAGGCTCCAGAGGAGGCCACAGAGATGAGCAGAGGGCTGCAGAACCTCCCCTGTGGGGCCAGGCTGGGAGAGTTGGGGCTGTGCAGCCTGGAGGAGAGAAGGCTCCAGGGAGACCTCAGAGCAGCCTTGCAGGAGCTGAAGGGCTCCAGGAGAGCTGGGGAGGGACTCTGGCCAAGGGCTGGGAGTGCCAGGCTGAGGAACAATGGCTTGGAGCTGGGAGAGGAGAGACTGAGAGTGGAGAGGAGGAAGAAATTGTTGAGAGTGAGGCTGGGGAGAGCCTGGCACAGGCTGCCCAGGGAGGCTGTGGCTGCCTCCTGCCTGGAGGTGTTCAGGACCAGGCTGGATGAGGCCTTGAGCAGCCTGTGCTGGTGGGAGGGGTCCCTGCCCATGGCAGGGGGCTGGAGCTGGCTGAGCTTTCAGCTCCCTTCCAAGCCAAGCCATGCCAGGTTCTGTGACACACTGTGAGCAAGGGACGGCTGGCTGTGCCCAGCCCTCACTGTGTGGCTGTCCCAGAAGCTGGGGCAGCTCAGCCCACAGCGATGCAGCCCTTGGAGATGTGCTCAGCACCACGCTGGTTTGTGCTGGGACAGCACACAGAGCTGTGCAGCCACTTTGCCCTTCCTCCACCGAGCACAGCCACACTTCTCCTGCAGGGGCAGCAGTGCCCAGGCACCAGGCTGGGATCTGCCTTTGCCCAGGGCAGGACAGAGCTCCCAGCACAGCAATGGGCCTGGAGCCACCTCTCTACTGATGGCAGGGGAAAAAAAGGCAATACAAAGAAGACAGAGAGCAGGCTGGAGGCAGAAGGACAGCTACTGGGGCATGGATTTGGGGACTGTCTGTCCCAGGCAGTGCTGCTGTGGCCAGCCTGGGCTTGGCAAAGCCCTGCTGTAGGGAAGGGCCCAAGGTGTGTGCAGCCTGGGCAGCTGGTCAGGGCAGTGCTGCCAGACTCAAGGCTGATGCAGAAAGGGAGAGCTGGGGGGGTTGGTGTCACTGCCTTCCAGAGCTCACACTCTGAGGGTTATGTAGCCATTGGTAAGTGTTTCAACAGACACAGCCCTGTCCTGCAGGAGGTGGCAGGCATGGATATCCTGGCATCACTGGCAGTGATCTGGGCAGAGGATAAGCAGGCAGGCACCTGGGCACAGGCTGCCAAATCCCAGGGCAGGATGCTTGGAGCAGGGCTGACCTTCCCAGACAGCTTCCTGAGGGTGGGGGAGAGCTGGGGCAGGAGCTGGCTTGGTGTGAGCCTTCCCTGCTGCCACAGGCACCTGGCACCCCTGTGCTGGGCATCCTCACCTCCTCTGGCTGTGCTTTGCTCTCCTCTGCCTTCCTCTTGCCCCTGGGCATCAAACACCCAGCTCTGTACTGCAAGCAGTCTATTAAGCAAGCAATTCCCAGTGCAGCCTCTCCTCAGCAGGAGCTGGGCCTGGGGAGCCCTTTGTGCTGCTGTGTGGCTGTGGGCTGGCTGCCTGGCAGTTAGCTGAAGAGGTTGCAGTGGGGCTCTGGAGGCCCCAGCTGGGCTTTGTTTGAGGCTGAGCAAGGGCAGCTCATCAGCTGCCTCGCTGGCTGTCCAGTGGGAGCTCCTTGCCTTGCGACACCTGAGTGGCACAGGGTTTGTGGCAGCACCCACCCTGCAGCTGCCAGGGCTCCCCCAGCCCTGCTCCCCACACAGACCCCAGACCCACTGCCCTCCCCACAACCGAGCCCCCTGCACCTCCTCGTGCCCTCAGCTGCTTTCTGGTTCAACCTCTGTGCTGTCCTCAAAGCCTGAGGAGCTGCTCTGAGCCTGCCCCCACAGCTGTGTGGTTCAGTGCCAGAGCTCATGCCAAGCCCAGCCTGCCCTGCTGGACCTGGCCCTGCTGGACCTGACCCTGCTGGCCCCACGGGTTGCTTGCTGTCTGCCTCCACACTGCCAGCAGCACTGCACAGCCCTGGTGAGATGCTGGACTCCTCCTGCCCACTCTGGTGTGTGCCTGGCACGATGCCCAGGCACTGCCATGTCAGGGAGCACAAAGCCATCACCTTTCTGATCAGTTCCCAAAGCTGCTCCTGGCAGGGACCCCTCAGCTCCTTGTGCCCTGCACTATGGCTGAGCCTCACCTGGAGCACCTGGCCAGGAGCTGACAGGCACAGAGGCTGCAGATCAAGTGCCCAGAAGCACCACAGGCAGGTAACAGGTTCCTCTCCTGGCAAGGTCCTGCCAACCTCCCTGAGCATCTTCCTGGGGATTCCAGCCCTGGCAGAGCTTGCAGTGCCCAGAAGGCAGCAGGGAGAGCAGAGCTGCAGCTCTGCACAGCTAACCCCAGCAGCTCTGCCCATCCTTCAGCAGCCACTTGCAGAAGCAGCACCTCCAGAGCATTGCCCCTCCCTGCCCCCCACAGCCTGGCACACACTTCCCAGGAGAGGCAAAGGCCCTGCTGCAGGTGGTGCCCTGGCAAAGGCAGCCCCAGGCAGAGCCTGGCTGTACCACACGTGTCCCCAGGCCAGGGCAGAGCCTGCACTCCCTGCTTCCTGGGTGGAACACAAACCCAGCTCTTGCATCTCCCTGCTCCTGGCCTCTCCCAGTGCTGCCTGCCCTGGGCACTGCTCCTTGCTCTCCTGAGCCAGCAGCAGCCTGGGGCAACCCCCCTGCCTCCCTCGCTGCCCACCTGGCTGCTGAAGGCCCAGGGGCTGACAGGAGCCTCCTCTGGCAGCACTGCAGGGGGCAGGGCAGCCCTGCTGGGCAGTGTGGGCAGCCCTGACCCATCCCAGAGGGGGCACTGGGGAAAAGAAGGTTTGGTGTGCTGGAGAGCCAGCTCCTGCCAGGCCTTGGGAGAAGAGATCTGCTCTGCTGTGAGGCTAGGAGCTGCCTCCTGGGAGAGACTGGGGAGCCACAGGGGCTGAGCAGGGCTGCCTGCAGCCTCACCCCTGCTCTGGGGCATGGAGTCAGCCCTGACTAACAGTGTGGGGAGCAGCCAGGCCCCTGCCCAGCACAGTAATTGCTAACAAGAGGAGAAGGGCCTGGCATGAGTAATGCCTGCATCCAGCAGGGCATCCAGAGCTGGGTGTAACACTGCCCTCTGCACCCAGGCTGCAGGCTCCTGGGCTCTGGGAAGGCTTCTCAGTGCCTGGGAAGCCAGAGCAGGCTCTGTCTGCAGCCCATGCCAGGCCCTGCTGGGGTTTCTGGTCTCTGTACACCTGATGGAGAGGGGCAAACAGGACTCAGTGCTGTCAGACACCTGTGTGGCTGCTGCAGCTCTGTCTCTGGGGCAGAAAGCAGCTGGAGCAAGCCCAGCCAAAGGGTGAACCCTGAGCATCCCACTGAGGGAAGGTGTAGAAGGACCTGAGGGCTGGGTGCAGCAGGGTGACACTGCCCAGCTCCTCTTCTGCCCTGCCTGCAGGGGAGGGAGCAGGCTGGGCAGCACTGTGAGCCTGGCACACAGCCCTGCTCTGCCTCTCACAGAGCTGTGCTGGCACCAGCATGGCACTGGAGCTGTGCTGGTGAGCCCAGGATTGGCACTCTGCTGCCTGGGCTGCACTGCTGGGGTCTGGGCTGGCTGGGCCCCTGGCTGGGCAAGGTCAGAGCTGCCTGGGGCCCTCTGGGGCAAAATCCCAAAGCCTGTGGAGCTGGAGGGAGAACATTTGCACCGTTTGCCTTTCCCCCCCTGCCACATCCTCCAGACTCTCTCTCTCCAGGAGTCCTGCCCTGTGCAAAGCAGCTCATGGTGAGCCCCAAAGCCTTGCCACACAGCTCCATCACTGAGGGATGGAGACAGATGCCTTCTGCCCTCCCTTTTCTTGTCAGCCCCAGCTCCTGCCCATGCCTGAAGGTGTCTGGGATGTGCTCAGCCCCTGGGGCAGCCTGGGCAGGGCCCCTCAGAGACATTTTTGTTCCCAAGGGTTTCAGAAAGGCATCAGAACTGTCAGCTGCAGCCTAGATCAGGGTAACAACAGCTGCACAGTGGAGAGGAGGAGGAAGATAGAAGCTACTGATCATGTGGGGCAGCAGGGCTGCTTGCCCATGCTGCAGGTTTCTGCTGCCCCTGCAGCCCTGCAGGAATGCAGGCAGAGAGAGCAGCCAGTGCCCCTGGGCAAGGTGGGCACCCACGAGGTGCTGCCAGCCCTGCTACTCAGGCTTGGGTTCTGTTTGACTGAATGAAGACTTGGAGCTCTCCCAGAGCTCTGTAGTCTGCAGCAGCTGTGGGGGGCAGATGCCAGCACCCAGAGCCTGCATCCCGAGGTCCAGCCCCAGCCAGCCCCGTGCCAGGCCCGGCCGCTGGGCTCCCTCCCCGGCACAGAGCGAGCCCCCACGAACCCACAGAGGTCTTGGACAGCTCTGGCTGGAGACACGGGTGCCCGAGCCCCTCCTCCCATGCCCTCGACGCCTCCCGGGATGTGGGCAGCAGTGTGCCCCGCGCCCCCTGCCGCCCTGCCGGCTGCCCGCGGGCACTCACTGCTGTTGGTGGGCAGGGTCCTGCTGCCGCTGAGGCTGCCGGTGGTCGGAGGGGAGATGGAGCGGACGGAGCCCGTGTCCTCTTCCTGGGAGCAGCCCGCCTGGATGGCTCGGAGGTAGCTGTGGCTCCGCGAACGGAAGTAGCTGGGCAGGGGCAGGTCCAGCACCTCGGCGGCCGCCGACTCGGGCTCGCTGTAGGTAGAGTCGCAGACCGCCTCGTACTGCTCGCCCAGCTCCGGCTCCGCTGCCTGCGGGGCAAGAGGGGCACGGCCAGTCAGACCCTGCCCGCGGCCGGCCGCTGCCCTTCCCCTCCTGCCCCTGGCCCCGCGGAGCGCTCCAGACCCTCGCCCCGCGGAGCTCTCCTGTCCCTGGCCCCGAGGAGCTCTCCTGTCCCTGGCCCCGAGGAGCTCTCCTGTCCCTCGCCCCGCGGAGCGCTCCAGACCCTCGCCCCCCCGGAGCTCTCCTGTCCCTCGCCCCGAGGAGCTCTCCAGCCCCTGGCCCGGCGGAGCTCTCCAGACCCTCGCCCCGCAGCTCCTGCCCCTGTCCCCGAGGAGCTCTCCTGCCCCTGTTCCCGAGGAGCTCTCCTGCCCCTGGCCCCGAGGAGCTCTCCTGCCCCTGGCCCCGCGGAGCTCTCCTGCCCCTGGCCCCGCAGAGCTCTCCTGCCTCAGGCCCCGCGGAGCTCTCCTGCCCCTGGCCCCGAGGAGCTCTCCTGCCCCTGGCCCCGCGGAGCTCTCCTGCCCCTGGCCCCGCAGAGCTCTCCTGCCTCTGGCCCCGCGGAGCTCTCCAGCCCCTGGCCCGGCGGAGCTCTCCAGACCCTCGCCCCGCAGAGCTCTCCTGCCTCTGGCCCCGCAGAGCTCTCCAGCCCCTGGCCCCGCAGCTCCTGCCCCTGGCCCCGCGGAGCTTTCCAGCCCCTGGCCCCGCAGCTCCTGTCCCTGGCCCCGCGGAGCTCTCCTGCCCCTGGCCCCGCAGCTCCTGCCCCTGGCCCCGCGGAGCTCTCCTGCCCCTGGCCCCGCAGCTCCTGCCCCTGGCCCCGCGGAGCTCTCCAGCCCCTGGCCCCGCAGCTCCTGCCCCTGGCCCCGCGGAGCTCTCCTGCCCCTGGCCCCGCAGCTCCTGCCCCTGGCCCCGCAGAACTCTCCTGCCCCTGGCCCCGCAGCTCCTGCCCGGTTCTGCTCGCCGCAGGCAGACCAGGAGGGGCAGCGGTCAGTGCTGGTGGGTGCAGCACGGCCACGCTCTCCCCTGAGAGGGACGAGAGGAGCCTCCTTGGAGGCGAGAGGGTCCCTGCTTGTGGAGCAGCAGAGACTTACCACCACAGTGCATGAGAAACAGCCCCCAGTCCCTGATGGAGAGGTTGAGAGCAGATGGGGCTAGAACTCCTGCCTGGACAGCCTCTGACAGGTGCCCTCGCCCCACCAGCACAGCTGGGAGACCCCAGCCTCAGCCGGGAGGTTGTGCTCGGACTCAGGGGTCTCAAAGTCCCTTCCAACCTCAGCAGCTGTGTGGCTCTGTGGCACTGCTGGGGCAGGCACACTCCGTGCTGGGGGGAGATGACCTACAGAGAGGTGCAGTGTGGAGAGAGAAGGAGGGGAGGTGTGGGCAGGGGGGACAGCTCCATGCTCGACCAGGAGCAGGCTGCCTGGGCTGGTTCTGGGTGGCGCCACTGGGAGCCCATCCTGGTCCCGTCTGCAGCAGAGGGGTGGGAGAGGGCTCAGCAGCAGGCTGCAGCAAGGTGAGAGCTGAGCAGGGGCAGCTTCACTCTCTGCTCTTCCTGCTGCCCCCATCTCCCTCTCACCTATGCCCACAGCCCTGCCCTGCTCTCCAGCAGCGGTGGCTGATCAAACTTGGACTCAGGAGTGGCTCACCTGGGTTAAACCAGAGCCAGGCTAAAGAAGAGCAATTCTGAAGTACAGATGAGAGATGCTGAGAGTGACCTTGTTGCCCACTTCCATCTCTCTTGGCCCTTTCTTCATCCTCAGGGGCAGGATTTCTTGCACCTGAGCTCCACAAAGCTTGGCTCAGGAAGTTCTCCTTTGCCCCTAAAACTCATGGTCCCTAACCCCCTGCCAGGGGAACCAAGCTCTCCAGCTGCCCTGCAGTGCCTCCACCAGGAGTGCTTCCTCCTCCTCCTGCTGCTGGCCACGGGTGTGTGCTGCCCCCCAGCCTGCCTCACCCCCTGCCAGGGGTGTCCAGGCTGCCTGGAGAAGGCTGTGTGAGGAAGGAAGAGGGAAGCAGCAGCGGGACGGTACCTGCTCTCCATGGGTAAATATCTGAGGGATAAGTAAGGGGGCTCCAAAGATCTGGAAGAAAGAGTTGGAGAAGGTTAAAGGCCAGGAACGGGAGGGCCCCTCAGACAGACAGCCACTGCACAGGGACGAGGGAGCAGGCAGCCTGCCCCCGGGGCCGCCGCTGCCCACACTGCAGTACAGCTCCGGAGATGCCAAGCGGGGTGCCGCAGGGGCCCTCAGACAGCGGCACAGACACAGCATGGCAAAGCTCCACGGGACGCCCCCAGCCCCAGAGGAGCCCCTGGCAGACAGGGCACGCCGGGGACACACAGTGCTGGGCATCCCCTGGCACGCAGGGGCTGGCTGTGCCCGCCGGGCGAGGCCTGGGCTGGCTCCCGGTGAGCAGCTCTGGGGAGCTCCACCGTGGGCCAGCGCCTGGCAGCGCGGCCGGGAGCGGCAGTGGCCCTCCGCAGCCCCCAGAGCCGGGGGGGAGGGGCAGGCTGAGTGCTCCCTGCTGGGGACAGTGTTCCTCACCCTCAGGAGGTGACCACCCCGCTGCTGTGCCCTCTGTGCCCGTGCCAGACAGGAGCCACACGGAAGCAATGCTGCCTACGCTCCACAGCAAAGCCACAGCACACACTCGGCGTAAGGACAGACAGACGGACACCGTGCTGCCTGTGGGGACGGATCCCTTCCCCCTCCTCCCCCTCCTCTTCATCTCTGCTCTGCAGAGCACACTCAGCCCTGCGTGAGCTGCTGGAAAGAATCCTCTCTTGGGCAGGATGCAGGCTCAGAGTGCCCTTGAGGGAAGAGACCTGGCCCTGGGGCTGGCCCTCTGCACAGGGCACAGCTCGGCGTGGTCAAACAGCGCTGGGGGCACCGGCCGGCTCCCTGCGGCCACTGGCGCCCCTGCTGTGCCAGCCGGATGCCAGCGAGCACCCCCGCGGGACCTCCAGCGGTTTGCAAGGCGGAGGCCAGCAGGGACAAACCCCAGCGCAGTGGATTGGCCTTTCAGAGCCGGGGATGCTCCTGCGCCGGAGCACGCCGGGGTCCTGCTGGGCAGGCAGGGGAGGTGCTGGGGGTCACCCCAAGGGCAGGGCAGGGCAGGCAGCGCTGCCGGCTCTGGCTGAAGGGGCAGGGCAGACACACCAAAGGGTGAGACCAGCGCACACGGGCGGCGGGACCAGCTCCATCCCGGCTCAGCAGACCCGCGGGAGGTCTCTAAACCCCAACCCAGCTACGAGTGACCTCCCCGCGACGTGGAGGGTGGTGACAGCAGCCCCGGGCCTGAGCGGGGGCTGTGGCGGCTGCCCTGCCCCCAGTGCCACAGAGCTACCAGTCTGGGGCTGGGGCGTTTGCCTGGGCAGCTCCTGGCACATCGCGGGCAGCTCAGACCCTGCAGCAAAGAGACCTCCCTGGTGTCTGCACGGAGGTGCTGAAAGGCAGCTTCAGACGGGGAGGGAGCACAGACTGAGCCCACCCCTGGTCTGCCGTCGGGGCCCTGGCACTGGTCACAAGGAGCCCACCCCTGGTCTGCAGGCAGGGACAGGGTCGGACATGGATGGACACGCCAAGGACGAGAACGCAACGGTGCTGCCCCCTGCCCTGCGCGCACTCAGACACCAGCACAGCGCCGCGGCCGAACGAGGAACGCCACAGAGCACAAGGAACACGCACGGCCGCACCACTGCCCCTGCCCGGCCCGCGGCTCCGCAGCAAGGGCTGCCCAGGAGAGACCAGGCAGGGCACCGAGGGCCTGGGCTGCAGGAGGGCTCACAGCCCCACAAGCAGCACATCTCTTCTCCTCCATGCTCTGGTTTCTGGTGCCCATCCCCTAACCCTCCTCCATGCTCTGGTTCCTGGTGCCCATCCCCTAACCCTCCTCCATGCTCTGGTTCCTGGTGCCCATCCCCTAACCCTCCTCCATGCTCTGGTTCCTGGTGCCCATCCCCTAACCCTCCTCCATGCTCAGCCTCATGGTGTCCATCCCAATGCTTTGAGCCCTGCCCCACGCTGCTGCCCTTGCTCAGTGTGCTCTGGATGGAGCAGCACAGGCACATGTGGAGGTGTGATGTGTGGGCACAGAGTGTGTGTGAGGTGTGCAGCAGAGGCAGCAGAGCTCAGTGCTGGGGCAGAGAGCTCAGTGCTGGGGCAGCAGAGCTCAGTGCAGGTGTAGAGAGCTCAGTCTCGGGGCAGAGCTCAGTGCTGGGGCAGAGAGCTTGGTCCTGAGGTGGAGGGCGCAGTGCTGTGGCACAGAGCTCAGTCCTGGGACAGAGCTCAATGCTGGGAAGCAGAGAGCTCAGTGCTGGAGCAGAGCTCAGTCCTGGGGAGCAGAGAGCTCAGTGCTGGGGAAGAGGTCAGTGCCGAGGCAGAGAGGTCAGTGCTGGGGCAACAGAGCTCAGTCCTTGGAGGCAGAGCTCAATGCTCAGGTAGAGAGGTCAGTCCTAGGGCAGAAAGTTCAGTGCTGGGGCAGAGAGCTCAGTCCTTGGAAGCAGAGCTCAGTGCTCAGGTAGAGAGGTCAGTCCTGGGGCAGAAAGTTCAATGCTGGGGCAGAAGGCTCAGTGCTGGGGCAGAGGGCTCAGTGTGGGGGAGCAGAGAGTTAAGTGCTGGGGTAGAGAGGTCAGTGGTAGGAAGCAGAGCTCAGTGCTGGGGCAGAGGGCTCAGTCCTTGGAGGCAGAGAGCTCAGTGCTGGGCAGCAGAGCTCAGTCCTTGGAGGCAGAGCTCAGTGCTGGGGCAGAGAGTTAAGTGCTGGGGCAGAGGGCTCAGTGCTGGGGCAGAGGGCTCAGTCCTTGAAGGCAGAGCTCAGTGCTGGGGCAGAGAGCTCAGTGCTGGGGCAGAGAGCTCAGTGCTGGGCAGCAGAGCTCAGTCCTTGGAGGCAGAGCTCAGTGCTGGGGCAGAGAGTTAAGTGCTGGGGCAGAGGGCTCAGTGCTGGGGCAGAGGGCTCAGTCCTTGGAGGCAGAGCTCAGTGCTGGGGCAGAGAGCTCAGTGCTGGGGCAGAGAGCTCAGTGCTGGGCAGCAGAGCTCAGTCCTTGGAGGCAGAGCTCAGTGCTGGGGCAGAGGGCTCACTGTAGGGGAGCAGAGAGTTAAGTGCTGGGGTAGAGAGGTCAGTGGTAGGAAGCAGAGCTCTGCTGGAGCAGAGGGCTCAGTACTTGGAGGCAGAGCTCAGTGCTGGGGCAGGGAGCTCAGTGCTGGGGCAGAGGGCTCAGTCCTTGGAGGCAGAACTCAGTGCTGGGGCAGAGAGCTCAGTGCTGGGGCAGAGGGCTCAGTCCTTGGAGGCAGAGCTCAGTGCTGGGGCAGGGAGCTCAGTGCTGGGGCAGAGAGCTCAGTGCTGGGGCAGAGGGCTCAGTCCTTGGAGGCAGAGCTCAGTGCTGGGGCAGGGAGCTCAGTGCTGGGGCAGAGGGCTCAGTCCTTGGAGGCAGAACTCAGTGCTGGGGCAGAGAGCTCAGTGCTGGGGCAGAGGGCTCAGTCCTTGGAGGCAGAGCTCAATGCTGGGGCAGAGGGCTCACTGTGAGGGAGCAGAGAGTTAAGTGCTGGGGTAGAGAGGTCAGTGGTAGGAAGCAGAGCTCAGTGCTGGGGCAGATGGCTCAGTCCTTGGAGGCAGAGCTCAGTGCTGGGGCAGAGAGGTCAGTCCTTGGAGGCAGAGCTCAGTGCTGGGGCAGAGGGCTCAGTCCTTGGAGGCAGAGGGCTCAGTCCTTGGAGGCAGAGCTCAGTGCTGGGGCAGAGGGCTCAGTCCTTGGAGGCAGAGGGCTCAGTCCTTGGAGGCAGAGCTCAGTGCTGGGGCAGAGGGCTCAGTGCTGGGGCAGAGGGCTCACTGTGGGGGAGCAGAGAGTTAAGTGCTGGGGTAGAGAGGTCAGTGCTGAGGCATAGAGCTGAGAGCTGTGTGCATGGGCCCAGAGCTGCTGTGTCTCACCTGGTTGATGCAGCTGGACTCGGTGACACTGTCTGGGATCTGGTTGTATTCTTCCTCCCAGGTGGGGAACTTCGGAGGTAGGAGGATCTCGACAGAGTCCAGGCGGTCCAGGCTCCTGCCAGCCAAGAGAGCAGCTGTGAGTGGGGTCCCCATGGCAGGGGAGTCTGACCAGCCCTGCCTGCAGACCCTCTCCCAGGCACAGCTGGCAACACAGATGTGATGCTGGGCACCACGTCCACCGCTTGGCTCCCACTGCACCTCTGACCTGAGCTGTGGAGCCCGGGGCATGGATGAAGGTTGGCAGTGTGCAGGGGAAGGAGAGGGGACAAGGCTTTGGGTCCTGCTGCCCCAGGGATGCACTGCAGATGCCAGCTTGGTACAGCTGGAGCAGATGGGATCCGTGGCAGTCCCCCAGAGTTCAGCCCTGGTGACAGCAGCTCTCACACAGGCTGCTGGGGAGGGAAGCTGGCTCCTGCCTGCCTTGCCTGCTGGGGAGAGGGGGTGAGGGATGCCTCTTGGATGGCATTTGCAGTTGGGAACATCTGCAGGATTTGGCTTTTGTGGTTTTTTTTCTTTCCTTTCTTCACTTAAATGATTTAAATCCTGCAGAGGAACCCAAAACACAACCTGGAGAGAAGCTAAAAGCTAAAGGAGAGCCAGGCCTGAAGGGCAGCCCTGCAGGAGCAGAGGGGGCTGGCATCTGCAGAGCAGCTTTTGCTGCAGGCTGTGGCAGGAGCAGGGTGGCTGTGCCCTAGGGCTCAGCAGCAGTAGGAAGGATGAAGCTTTCCTGCTCTTCTGAGCCACCACAGAGCCTGCTGGAGGGAGGCTGTCACAGGCCAGCTGGGCCCTGGTGGGGGACAGGGCTGGCCACATCAGCCTGGGTGAGCCGTGGGGACAGTCCCTCTCCAACTGCAGATGGCCCCTTGTAGAGGACCCTTGGGGTGCCATTCCCCTGTGCCCTGTCCTTCACCAGCCTGGGGGACAGCAGGGCTGAGGGCAGGAAGTGTCACAGCTGGGCAGGAGCCCTCTGCAGTGTGTGGAGCTCCAGGAAGGACCATGGCATCTCCTGAGCCTGCAGCCTGGGGCGTGATGAGAGCAGGGAGTGATGGAAGCAGACACACAGCCCCCAGGGGACCTGCTGCTGAGTGGCCAAGGGCTATGTGGCCCCCCAGGCTCTGGGAGATCCCTTTGGTGTCTGTCTCCCTCAGCCTGAGAAGGTTTTGCCTGTGAGCTCAGTTGCACCCCGGGGTGAGTCAGTGGTGTCCCTGCCAGCCTCCCAGTGCCCATCCTGCTGGCAGCCTGCCTGTGGGCAATGAGTCACAAAGCAGCCAGGGGAAGGGCAAAGACCTTCCCAGGGGCTCTCACTGCTCTGTGCTCTGTCCTGCAGAGCTGCAGCTGTCCCCCCTGCAGCACCTCCTGTCCCAAACCACAGTTCTGCTGCCCCTTGGCTGGTGGAGCCCAGAGATGGCCAAGGAGAGAGAGGGTCTTGGTGAGGGCTGCCATGGGGCCATGCCGGGTCATGGAGCTCCTGCTGCTGTCCCAAGGGTGTTCCAGGCTGGTGGGGCACCCCAGGGAGGCCTCACAGCACCCACAAAGCTGCTGGGTGGGGAGGGTGGAGGCAGGGGGTGGTCAGCAGATGGCAGCTGTGCCCATGCTCAGGCTCCGGCTCTCCTGCTGCTGGCCTGTGCCAGGCAGAAGCCCTGGCAGTCCTGGGCTGGAGGGGACAGGCAGGCTGGGACCTGATGGCCCTGGCTGGAGTGTGGTGCTGAGAGCTGTGGAGCCCCCTCCTTCCCAGCAAGGCTCCTTCCTCCCAGCAGGTCTCCTGCTGGGGACTTGCAGCACTTGCAGCAACCACAGAGTCCTACCCAGCCCTGCCAGGACCCCTCCTGGCCTCAGCTGCAGCCATGGCTCAGCCAGCAATGGCCTCCTGCTCAGCACCACCTTGCCCTGACTCAGCTCCTTCACAGAATCACAGCATGGTGGGGGGTGGAAGGGACCAACCCCTCTGCCAGGGCAGAGTCACCCAGGAACACATCCAGGCAGCTTTTGAGTGTCCAGAGATGAAGACCCCACCCTGGGCAGCCTGCTCCAGGGCTCCAGCACCCTTAAATCATAGAAGCTCCTCCTCATGTCTGGATGGAACTTCTGATGCTCCAGCCTGTGCCCACTGCCCCTTGTGCTGCCACTGGGCACCACTGAGCAAAGCCTGGCCCCCTCCCCCTGCCAGCCACTCTCTGAGTGTTGCTCAGCAGGGATGAGATCCCCCCCAGGCTGCTCTCTCCAGGCTAAAAAGCCTCAGTTCTGAGTCTTCCCTCAGCAGAGCTGTTCCAGGCCCCTCAGCATCTCTGTAGGCCTCACAGCTGCCTGTCTGTGGGCTCTGGCTGGAGCCCAGCATCCAGGTGGGGTCATACCCCGAGGGAGGTGAGCTGGGTGGACAATGAGTCCAGGGAGACCTCAGTCTCTCAACTTGGTTGTTTTGCACCAGAGACCACTAGGCCCAGCCATGCTGCCCTTGGGGTGGGTGTGAGAGCAGGGCACAGGGAAGGATTCAGAACAAGCACTTCCAGGGCTCCCTGCAGCTCAGTTTGTCACCAGCTCTCTGCAGAAGGCAGCACCTGGTCCACAAGCTGGAGCCACCATGGGGGTGTCCCCCTGCCTGCTGCCCTGCACTCTCCCCTGGCTCTGTCTGCTGGGCAGCAGCAGCTCACCTGTGCTGGCATCTGCCTCCTCCTGCCCCTGTGCTGCTCACACCCTGCTCAGCAGCAGCAGCTGAAGCTTTGCCAGCCTGTGGCAGCCTGGCTGCTAAGGACTCCACACAGCATCCCCACACAGACCAGGGACAGCTTTTGCTGTGCCCCCCTTGCCCTGCTGCCCATCTGGCTCAGGGCACTGGGGGTCTTGCTCCCTCCACAGCTGGTCCCAGAGCTCATCCCTGCTGACCTCAGGACGGTACCCAGGCCAGGGTGCCAATGGGGCACTCCTGCTGGGTCCCAGAGAGCACAGAACCACAGAGCTGGCAGGGCTGGAAGGGAGCTCAAGGCTCAGCCAGCTCCAACCCCCTGCCATGGGGCAGGGACACCTCACACCACAGCAGGTTGCTCACAGCCACCTCCAGCCTGGCTGCAAACACCTCCAGGCAGGAGGCTTCCACCTCTGGATCCTCTCCCTCCACCTCTGGCAATGGGCACTGGCAGCCCAGAAGGCTGCCCTTGGCCTTCTGGGCTGCCAGTGCCCATTGCTGGCTTTCTGTCCCCCTCAGAGCTGTCCCAGACCCCTATCCCTCCCTGACCCCCTCCAAAGTCCCTCCCCAGCTCTCTTGCAGCCCCCTGCAGATCCTGGAAGGCCACCAGAAGGTCTCCTGGGAGCCTTCTCTTCTGGGACACCTGGGGAGCCAAGCAGATGGCACAGTCCCAGCAGCCCGTGGGCTGTGCCAAGTGTCTTCCACAGCTAACCAGGAGCACGGGGCTGGGAGCTCTGCCCTCCATCAGAGCAGCAGAGGCTCGGAGGGGAAATCCCCACGGGATGAAAGCAGGGCCCTGCCCAAAGCTGAGGGCACAAGGACCTGGGGCAGGCTCCTCCGGAGCCACCAGCACGGAAAGCTCTCTGCATTCGCCTCCTGCCCTGCTCGTCTCCTCTGCCTGCCCCGTGGGCAGCCTGGGCTGGTGTGCAGGAGCGCTGCTGGGCTCCCACCCCCCCGGAGCTCTCCTGCCCCTCGCCCCGCACCTCCTGCCCCTGGGCCCCGCGGAGCTCTCCTGCCCCTGGCCCCGCAGAGCTCTCCTGCCCCTGGCCCCGCAGAGCTCTCCAGCCCCTGGCCCCGCGGAGCTATCCTGTCCCTGGCCCCGCAGAGCTCTCCTGCCCCTGGCCCCGCGGAGCTCTCCAGCCCCTGGCCCCGCGGAGCTCTCCTGCCCCTGGCCCCGCAGAGCTCTCCTGCCCCTCGCCCCGCAGAGCTCTCCTGCCCCTCGCCCCGCAGAGCTCTCCAGCCCCTGGCCCCGCGGAGCTATCCTGTCCCTGGCCCCGCGGAGCTCTCCTGCCCCTGGCCCCGGGGAGCTCTCCTGCCCCTGGCCCCGCGGAGCTCTCCTGTCCCTGGCCCCGAGGAGCTCTCCTGCCCCTGGCCCCGCAGCTCCTGCCCCTGGCCCCGAGGAGCTCTCCAGCCCCTGGCCCCGAGGAGCTCTCCTGCCCCTGGCCCCGCAGCTCCTGTCCCTGGCCCCGCGGAGCTCTCCAGCCCCTGGCCCCGCAGCTCCTGCCCCTGGCCCCGCGGAGCTCTCCAGCCCCTGGCCCCGCGGAGCTCTCCAGCCCCTGGCCCCGCAGCTCCTGCCCCTGGCCCCGTGGAGCTCTCCAGCCCCTGGCCCCGCAGCTCCTGCCCCTGGCCCCGCGGAGCTCTCCTGCCCCTGGCCCCGAGGAGCTCTCCAGCCCCTGGCCCCGCAGCTCCTGCCCCTGGCCCCGCGGAGCTCTCCTGCCCCTGGCCCCGAGGAGCTCTCCAGCCCCTGGCCCCGCAGCTCCTGCCCCTGGCCCCGTGGAGCTCTCCAGCCCCTGGCCCCGCAGCTCCAGCCCCTGGCCCCGCGGAGCTCTCCTGCCCCTGGCCCCGCGGAGCTCTCCTGCCCCTGGCCCCGCGGAGCTCTTCTGCCCCTGGCCCCGCAGCTCCTGCCCGGTTCTGCTCGCCGCAGGCAGACCAGGAGGGGCAGCGGTCAGTGCTGGTGGGTGCAGCACGGCCACGCTCTCCCCTGAGAGGGACGAGAGGAGCCTCCTCGGAGGCGAGAGGGTCCCTGCTTGTGGAGCAGCAGAGACTTACCACCACAGTGCATGAGAAACAGCCCCCAGTCCCTGATGGAGAGGTTGAGAGCAGATGGGGCTAGAACTCCTGCCTGGACAGCCTCTGACAGGTGCCCTCGCCCCACCAGCACAGCTGGGAGACCCCAGCCTCAGCCGGGAGGTTGTGCTCGGACTCAGGGGTCTCAAAGTCCCTTCCAACCTCAGCAGCTGTGTGGCTCTGTGGCACTGCTGGGGCAGGCACACTCCGTGCTGGGGGGAGATGACCTACAGAGAGGTGCAGTGTGGAGAGAGAAGGAGGGGAGGTGTGGGCAGGGGGGACAGCTCCATGCTGTCCCTGGGGGCGCTGCTGGCGAGGCGGCCCCCGAGGGGCAGTGCCGAGCTCCCGGAGGAGCTCCACCGTTACCTTTGTGTAGTGCTCTGCTCACTCAGGGACTGTTGGGTGGCCTTGAGGTAACTCTGCCTCCGAGCTGCAGTCTTTGGGGAGGGCTTGGGGCTGGCGTCGGAGTCCTCGCTGTCCTCATCGCCCATGGCTTTGATGTAGCTGCCGCTCCGCATGCGCCGGCACGGGATCTCGCTCTCCTTGTCCCGGGACAGGCTGTTGCTCCACTCCCCCTGAGGCACCTGCGGGAGCCAGGCCGGCACTGAGGGGCGGCACCCTGGGGCTGAGGGGGGCACGGGTGGCAAGGAGAGCTCTCGGACCCCTGTGCCAGGGCAAGGCAGCTCCTTCCACCCCTCCCTCACCAGCCCGTGCCAGGCAGCCCTGCCTGTGATGCCTCTGGGCACAGCTCCCCGCAGTGCTGCCCGCCCCAGCCCTCCCCGGGGCCATGCTCACACAGCTGTGCCAGGCCAGGCAGGGTGTGGGGCCAGGGGAAGGCTCTCACCAGGCTTGTGCTGGGCTTTGGGGCACAGGTTGGCCAAGGCAAGGCTCAGGCTCAGGTAGGCTGAGGCACAACACACTGCTCAGGACAGCCCAAGCAAGGGCTGCTGCAGCCCAGCCCCTCACTGAGTTCCACACCCAGCAAGGGTTCTGAGGTGGAAAGGACTCTTGGTGGCTGCATCTAATTTCTGAAGCCAGTCCAGGCCCTCACGAGTCCCTCCTGAGCAGCTTGGGCACAGAGACCTGTGTGGGCACATAGACACAGACCTTGTGCTGGCCACCCTGCAGCCAGGAAAGTCCTCCTGTGCCACCCTGCAGCCAGGAAAGTCCTCCTGTGCCACTCTGCAGCCAGGAAAGTCCTCCTGTGCCACCCTGTGCAAGAAAAGTCCTCCTGTGCCACCCTGCAGCCAGAAAAGTCCTTCTGACTTGCCTGAGATCACTCTGCAGGTAACTTAAGACAGATGTGCTCTGCTGTTCCCTCATTAGAGAGGGGTGAGCTGATGTTTCCACCAGGGTCTGCAGCTCTGAGCACCTGAAGTGACCACTGCCACTGCCTGCTGCCCTGTGGAGTGCCTGTGGAGGTGTTCAGAGGCACAGCCAGGAGCCAGATGCCAGCCCAGGGGCGGTCAGGACAAGAGCCATGTGTGGTGTGGGACAGGCCAGGAGAAGGATGGAGCAAGCTGAGCTCTCTGGGGCAAGCCTTGGTCTTGTGCTTAACTTGCTTTGCAGCTGGCCTTGAGCTGAGGAGCCATGGAAAAGCCAGGGGAGCTGTGAGGGATGCAGCCATGTGCAGCCCCTGGGACAGCCCGGGGGGGAGCAGCAAAGGGCCTTGAGCTGAGTGCAGCTCCAGCTGCTGAGAGCATCCACTCAGGCTCTGCTGGCTGGAGCTGTGGCTCTGCCCAGCTCCCCAGGGCTGTGTGCTTAACCAGGCAGTGTCTGCATCCTGCTCTGGGGGTGCTGGAGCCCTCTGGCAGCTAAGTGGGAGGAAGCAGCGCCGGCTCCTGCTGCCCTCCGTGTTCACAGCACCTCTGGGAGCCACAGCTGGCTTCAGTCTGCTCCTGGGGTGCAGCTTCAGCTGAGCTTCAGCTCTGCAGGCAGCTCTGAGAGGCTGCTGCTGTCCTGAGGAGTGCTGGGGGGTGCCAGAGGCAGGCTCCATCCAGGTGCAGCACTGGGATGAGCTTCAGCTCTGCAGGCAGCTCTGAGAGGCTGCTGCTGTCCTGAGGAGCTCTGGGGTGTGCCAGAGGCAGGCTCCATCCAGGTGCAGCAGCTTCAGCTCTGCAGGCAGCTCTGAGAGGCTGCTGCTGTCCTGAGGAGTGCTGGGGGGTGCCAGAGGCAGGCTCCATCCAGGTGCAGCAGCTTCAGCTCTGCAGGCAGCTCTCAGAGGCTGCTGCTGTCCTGAGGAGCTCTGGGGGGTGCCAGAGGGAGGCTCCATCCAGGTGCAGCAGTGTAGCTCACTCCCAGGGCTTCCTTCTGCCCAGAGGAGGCAGGGGGCAGCCCCTGTCCTGCCAGCCTGCTGCTGGCTGTGCTTGGGAGGGGGCAGGGGCTGAGCCCAGCACTGCTTGGAGCAGAACCCCAGCAGCCTGTGGCACCACTCTGGCCATGGGGCTGCTGCCATCATGTGTGCCCAGGAGCCAGGGGCCCTTATTCCCTAGGGCACAAGGAGCCAGGGCTGCCTGGGTGCAGGATCCAGGTGGGCACCAGCTGGTGAGACACAAAGCTGGCCAGGCCTCCCCAGCCCTGCTGCTGCTGCAGGCTTTCCTTGCAGGCCTCCTGCTTGGCCTCTGGGCTGCTGCTGGCAGGACTGAGCTGTGCCTCAGCAGCTGCTGGGGGCGCCCTGGCAGGCTCCTACAGAAGCCAGGGCACAGAGCCCCTTCTGCTGCCTCTGCTGCTGCCCAGCTGCCTGCATGTGGGACAGGGCCCACAGGTCACTCGGTGTGGCTGTCTCTGACCTTTGCTGAAGGGGACAGGGGCCCTGAGAAGCACTTTGATGCTCACAGGGCTGTTGAGGCTGGAGGAGACCTTTGAGCTCCTGCAGCCCAAGCACTGCCCCAGAGCTCCCCAAGCCACCACTGCTGCTGAGCCACAGCCCCACAGCCCTCAGCACCACATCCAGGCAGCCTCCAGGGTTGGGGACTCCACCACCCCCCTGGGCAGCCTGGGACAGTGCCTGAGAGCCCTTCTGGGAAGAGATTGTTCCTGAGCTCCAGCCTGAGCCTCCCCTGGCACAGCTTGAGGCCACCTCCTCTCCTCCTGGCACTTGTTGCCTGTGAGAGGAGACCAAACCCTCCCTGGCTCCAGCCTCCTCTCAGGGAGCTGCAGAGAGCAATGAGGTCTCCCTCAGCCTCCTCTGCTCCACACCCAACCCCCCCAGCTCCCTCAGCTGCTGCTCCCCAGCCCTCTTCTCCAGACCCTTCTCCAGCTTGGTTGCCCTTTTCTGGCCCTGCCCCAGCCCTCAATGTCTCTCTTATACTGTGGCACCCAAAACTGAAGCCAGGACTCAAGCTGTGGCTTCCCCAGTGCCCAGCCCAGGGGCACCATGCCTGCCCTGCTCCTGCTGCCCACAGCACTGCTGCTCCAGGCCAGGCTGCTGGTGACCTTTGTGCCCACCTGGGCACTGCTGGCTCCTGTTCAGCTGCTGTCACCCAGCACCCCCAGGGCCCTTTCTGCTGGGCACTTTCCAGCCACTGAGCCCCAAGCCAGGAGCCTTCCTGGGGTTGTGGTGCCCCAAGTGCAGCTCTCAGCACTTGGCCTTCTTGAACCTCCTACCACTGGCCTCAGCCATGGCTCCAGCCTGGCCAGATCCCTGTGGAAAGCCTTCCTGCCCTCCAGCAGGCCTCCTGCCTGCAGAAGTCTTGGGCCAGCAAGGCAGACCTCTACAGCTCCCTGAGAGGAGGCTGCAGGGAGCTGGGGGTTGGGCTCTGCTCCCTGCTCTCAGGTGAGAGAAGGAGAGGGAATGGCCTGAGATTGTGCCAGGGGAGGCTGAGGTTGGAGAGGAGGCAAAATGTCTTTGCTGCCAGAGTGGTCAGGGCCTGGCAGAGGCTGCCCAGGGAGGTGATGGAGTCCCCATGGCTGGAGGGGTTCCAGGGCCCTGTGGCCATGGCTGCTGGGGCCAGGGTTTGGTGGCCATGCTGGGGTTGGGTTATCTTGGCCTGGATGATCTGAGAGGGCTTTGCCAACCCAGACAACTCTGTGATTCCATGATAAGGTTCTGGGGCAAGGGGCAGAGAAGGATGGAGTCTGCAGCCCCTGGCTATGAGGTGAGAGCTTGCCAGCAGCTGGGCATGCCAAGCAGGGGCCAGGGCACTGCACAACCATGCCCTGGGACAGTGAGAGGTGCTGGGCCCAGCCCAGAAAGCCCAAGGACCCTGGGGACATTCAGAGCTCCTGTGGCAGTTGTGATGCTGCTCAGCTCCACCCAGGCATCCAGCCCCTGGCCCTGGGCTCTCACCTTGGCTCAGGGAACACCAGGAGAGCATCTGCAGTCTGTCTGTGCCAGTGCAGCTCTGTCTACAGCAGCACTGCCTGCCCCATGTGGATCCTGTCCCTCTCCTGGGGACAGCCTGTGCCAGCTTCCCCCTCACTGTGCCAGGGCCTGGCTGTGCTGCCTTCCTTCTCCTTTCTCTTGCCTCTCCTCTACCTTGCACTGTGGTGAGGCAGCAGGGAAGGAAGCTGCTCTCCAGGTGCTCCACATTCCAGTTCAGCAGCATGAAGGGGAAGGAGGATGCTTGGCAGGATGTCCTTTGAATCTGGTGCCCCAGTTTGGAGTGTGCCCTGCCTCTGCAGAGGGCCCAGAGGGACTGCCACAGCTCCTGCTCCCCTGGGCCCCACGCAGGCCACGTGCTCCAGAGCCTGCAGAGGCAAGCAGGGGCCCTTGGGGATCTGCAGGAGGAGTGCAGGGCCTGCAGGTGCTCCTCAGCAGCCTTCAGGCACAGGAGCTTGTGCCACAGTCCCTGAAGCTCTGTGGCGGGGGTGAAGAGCCCAGGGCACCTCCTCCTGTCAAGGGGCAGACCTCGATGGTGGCCACTGCAGCACCTCCATGGTCCTGGCAGATACTGAGCCTCTGAGCTCTGAAGCCAATCTGCCTGCTACAGAAAGGGCAAAGTGCAACCCAGGGCTGACTGCACATCACCAGCCTGGCACAGAGACTCTCAGGAGGCTCCTTGCAGCTGCAGGAGCCTTGCTGCTCTGTGCATCTCTCCCAGGCCTAGGCTCAGCTCTGCCCTTGCTGCTCTCTGTGCATCTCTCCCAGGGGCAGGCTCAGCTCTGCCCTTGCTGCTCTCTGTGCAGCTCTCCCAGGGGCAGGCTCAGCTCTGCCCTTGCTGCTCTGTGCATCTCTCCCAGGCCTAGGCTCAGCTCTGCCCTTGCTGCTCTGTGCATCTCTCCCAGGGGCAGGCTCAGCTCTGCCCTTGCTGCTCTCTGTGCAGCTCTCCCAGGGGCAGGCTCAGCTCTGCCCTTGCTGCTCTGTGCAGCTCTCCCAGGGGCAGGCTCAGCTCTGCCCTTGCTGCTCTCTGTGCAGCTCTCCCAGGGGCAGGCTCAGCTCTGCCCTTGCTGCTCTGTGCAGCTCTCCCAGGGGCAGGCTCAGCTCTGCCCTTGCTGCTCTCTGTGCAGCTCTCCCAGGGGCAGGCTCAGCTCTGCCCTTGCTGCTCTCTGTGCAGCTCTCCTAGGCCTAGGCTCAGCTCTGCCCTTGCTGCTCTCTGTGCAGCTCTCCCAGGGGTAGGCTCAGCTCTGCCCTTGCTGCTCTCTGTGCAGCTCTCCCAGGGGCAGGCTCAGCTCTGCCCTTGCTGCTCTGTGCATCTCTCCCAGGGGCAGGCTCAGCTCTGCCCTTGCTGCTCTCTGTGCAGCTCTCCCAGGGGCAGGCTCAGCTCTGCCCTTGCTGCTCTGTGCAGCTCTCCCAGGGGCAGGCTCAGCTCTGCCCTTGCTGCTCTCTGTGCAGCTCTCCCAGGGGCAGGCTCAGCTCTGCCCTTGCTGCTCTCTGTGCAGCTCTCCTAGGCCTAGGCTCAGCTCTGCCCTTGCTGCTCTCTGTGCAGCTCTCCCAGGGGCAGGCTCAGCTCTCCCAGGGGCAGGCTCAGCTCTGCCCTTGCTGCTCTCTGTGCAGCTCTCCCAGGGGCAGGCTCAGCTCTGCCCTTGCTGCTCTCTGTGCAGCTCTTCCAGGGGCAGGCTCAGCTCTCCCAGGGGCAGGTTCAGCTCTGCCCTTGCTGCTCTCTGTGCAGCTCTCCCAGGCCTAGGCTCAGCTCTGCCCTTGCTGCTCTCTGTGCAGCTCTCCCAGGGGTAGGCTCAGCTCTGCCCTTGCTGCTCTCTGTGCAGCTCTCCCAGGGGTAGGCTCAGCTCTGTCCTTGCTGCTCTGTGCAGCTCTCCCAGGGGCAGGCTCAGCTCTCCCAGGGGCAGGCTCAGCTCTCCCAGGGGCAGGTTCAGCTCTGCCCTTGCTGCTCTGTGCAGCTCTCCCAGGCCTAGGCTCAGCTCTGCCCTTGCTGCACTCTGTGCAGCTCTCCCAGGGGCAGGCTCAGCTCTCCCAGGGGCAGGCTCAGCTATCCCAGGGGCAGGCTCAGCCCTGGCCATGGTGGTTTGCTTGGTGTGAAGGGGGTGGGAGCAAGAGGATGCCCAGGCTGAGAGGCTGCTGGCACAGAGGGCTTGGGGGTCCACCCTGCCCAGCTGGCTGCACAGGAGGAGGCAGTGGTCAGTGGAGATGCTGTGCCAGGCTGCAGGCTGGTGCTCTGCTCTCTGCCTGGCCTGGTTCCATGCAGAGCTCCTCAGGGCAGGCATGTGGAGCTCAGGCACGTGGCTGGGAGCTGAGCTCTGCTGACAGCCTCCTGCGAGCAGAGTGACCCTTGCACAGCAGCAGCTCCTCCGCTGCCTGTGGCATCAGCTGGCTGTGAAGGGCACAGCAAAGGAGGTGGCACCCAGAGGCTCCCAGCCCTGAGCTGTGCCTGGGCAGTGCCCCAGTCACAGGGAGCAGAGGGGAGAGTGGAGGGCGAGCCCCCAGCGCTGGGCAGGGCCGGGAGGGCTGCGCCGCTTGCACGGCTTGGTGAGGGCCGGGGGGAGAGAGGCTCTGGCTTCCACCCACAGGTGTGCCAGCTGTGCCATGCAGCCCAGCCTGGCACACACACACATGCAGCACAGGTGAGCATGCAGGGGGGCATGCAGCATGCGGCATGCAGCCAGGCTCCGGTGCAGAGCCACCTGCGGCGGGCAGCCCCTGCCCCCTCCAGTCCCACAGCCCTCCTGCTGTCCCCAGGCTGGAGCCCAGGCTGCCTCCTGCCAGGGCAGCCTCTGCCAGGGGCCTGGGCTGGGTTCCCTGCCCTGTGGCAGCTCTGTGGGGCTGGCAGGAGTGCAGCCAGCAGCTGCAGCGTGGCTGGCACTGAATGGGGCACCCATGCTGCAACTGGCATTTGGTGTGGGGGCTACTAGGGGTCAAGGAAGTGTCAGAGTGGGGTGGGGGAGGACGCAGCAGGGGAAGGCTGCCTGTGGTGTGGCTCTGTGCCCTGGGAGCCCCAACACTGCCACTGCTGGTACCCACAGGCAGGGCCCTGAGCCTGCCCCTGGGGCAGAAGTGCTGCTCAGCTCTGCCTGCTCCTGTGCAGCCCTCCCTGGGGCATCTCTCACTCCAAGGAGCTCCTCAGCCACTGGGATCCTGACCCCTCTGCCCCTTCCCTCGCTCTGCTGGCCACAGCTGGGGCCCGTGGGGAGGGGAGGGGCAGCAAGGCCTCCTCCTTCCCCGGGGACACTGCTCTGGGGACAGTGCTGGGGCACCCTGGGGGCTGCTCCTGGCAGATCCCCCACTTGGCTGGGCCTGGAGCTGGGTGATCTCCACTCTCAGCTCCAGGGAATGGGTCTGGAAGTATCCCAGGGACCCTCTACAGTCCCCAGTGAGCCCCAAGACTGATGGGGCAGGGGAGGTGAGTGCCTTGGGGGCTTACCCCAGCCTGGAGGCTGGGTGGCTTCTGTTTGTCTTCATGCCACTTCATCTGCCCTCCCTCACATCACAGGGGCACTTCTGCCCTCCCTCTCATCACAGGGGCACTTCTGCCCTCCCTCTCATCACAGGGGCACTTCTGCCCTCTCTCACATCACAGGGGCACTTCTGCCCTCCCTCTCATCACAGGGGCACTTCTGCCCTCCCTCACATCACAGGGGCACTTCTGCCCTCTCTCTCATCACAGGGGCACTTCTGCCCTCCCTCACATCACAGGGGCACTTCTGCCCTCTCTCACATCACAGGGGCACTTCTGCCCTCCCTCACATCACAGGGGCACTTCTGCCCTCTCTCTCATCAGAGGGGCACTTCTGCCCTCTCTCACATCACAGGGGCACTTCTGCCCTCCCTCTCATCACAGGGGCACTTCTGCCCTCTCTCACATCACAGGGGCACTTCTGCCCTCTCTCTCATCAGAGGGGCACTTCTGCCCTCCCTCTCATCACAGGGGCACTTCTGCCCTCCCTCACATCACAGGGGCACTTCTGCCCTCCCTCTCATCCCAGGGGTACTTCTGCCCTCCCTCTCATCACAGGGGCACTTCTGCCCCTCTGGGACCCACCAGGCACTCCTCCTCTGCAGCAGGGCAGAGCCTCCACGCTGCCCAAGCTCCAGGCTCTGTGGGCAGGTAGGTGCCAAGGGTCCCTCACTGTGGCACCATGGCACAGGGTGGGCTGCCCTGGCTGCAGGGGGGAGGGGAAGGGGACATGTGGCCTTGCAAAAAGATGTTTGCCACACACCAGGCTCCAGAGGTGACTTCTCCATCACCAGCTGAGTGCCCTTCTCCTGCTGGGGAGGGGTCTGGATACAACTGCCCCATCGTCCCCTGAGGGCCCTGTGCCCTCTGCCCTGCCCTCCTCGGGGGCATGGGGGACCCAGCTCAGTCTGTGACCTGTCAGGGTCTGGCCTGGGTGCCCCAGCTCTGGGGGTTTTTGGTGAGAGGCTGCCAGCTGCAGGGGCTGCCTTGGGAGTCCCCCAGCGCCCCTCCAGCCATGCCAACAGTGGCTGCTGGCTGCTCCCACCCTGAGGCTGGTGGTGCATGCTGCTGGCTCTGTGTGGTGCCCCCAGGAGGGGCAGGGTGGGGAGGGAGCTGGGCAGCAGCTTGCCCTCAAAAGAGGATTCCCTCCCTGGCTGCTGCCTGCCATGGTCAGCCCGGGGCTGAGGGGCTGGTCCCTGCTCTGGGGGGGGGCTCCCTTGGTGGCAGCAGGGTGGCCTCTGTGTCCTCCCAGCCTGGCAGTGAGGCTGCCCAGCTGCTGCCCGGGCTCTCAGCACCCAGCTGTGCCCACAGCCCTCTGCTGGGCTGGCAGGAAACAGAGGCTCATGGCTGGGGTGGGGAGCAGCCAGCAGGGCAGCCTCCTGCCCAGACCCCAGGAGGTGAGGCCCCCCCTCCAGCCTGGCCTGATTCACCCTCAGCCCTCCCTGGGGCCCGGGCAGGCTTCTGCCCCTCAGGCACCGCCTCTGGAAGCCACTCCTGGTGACCAGGGCTTGGGACAGGCGCCTCGGACCAGCGCCAGCCACGAGGGCTTGAGCCATGCAAAGCGGGGCAGCTGGCACTGCCCTGCCCCACAGCCCTGCCAGCCCCACAGCCCTGCCAGCCTCACTGCCCTGCCAGCCCCACTGCCCTGCCAGCCCCACAACCCTGCCAGCCTCACTGCCCTGCCAGCCCCACAGCCCTGCCAGCCTCACTGCCCTGCCAGCCTCACTGCCCTGCCAGCCCCACAGCCCTGCCAGCCTCACTGCCCTGCCAGCCCCACAGCCCTGCCAGCCCCACAGCCCTGCCAGCCTCACTGCCCTGCCAGCCCCACTGCCCTGCCAGCCCCACAACCCTGCCAGCCTCACTGCCCTGCCAGCCCCACAGCCCTGTCAGCCTCACTGCCCTGCCAGCCTCACTGCCCTGCCAGCCCCACAGCCTCACTGCCCTGCCAGCCCCACAGCCCTGCCAGCCCCACTGCCCTACTGCCCTGCTAGCCCCACAGCCCTGCCAGCCCCACAGCCCTGTCAGCCCCACAGTCCTGCCAGCCCCACTGCCCTGCCAGCCCCACTGCCCTACTGCCCTGCTAGCCCCACAGCCCTGCCAGCCCCACAGCCCCACAGCCCTGCCAGCCCCACTGCCCTGCCAGCCCCACAGCCCTGCCAGCCCCACAGCCCTGTCAGCCCCACAGTCCTGCCAGCCCCACTGCCCTGCCAGCCCCACTGCCCTACTGCCCTGCTAGCCCCACAGCCCTGCCAGCCCCACAGCCCCACAGTCCTGCCAGCCCCACTGCCCTGCCAGCCCCACTGCCCTACTGCCCTGCTAGCCTCACTGCCCTGCCAGCCCCACAGCCCCACAGCCCTGCCAGCCCCACTGCCCTGCCAGCCCCACAGCCCCACAGCCTCACTGCCCTGCCAGCCCCACTGCCCTGCCAGCCCCACAGCCCCACTGCCCTGCCAGCCCCACAGCCCTGCCAGCCCCACTGCCCTGCTGACCCCACAGCCCTGCCAGCCCCACTGCCCTGATGGCCCCACTGCCCTGCCCTGGGGGTGGGCAAGCAGCAGGAGCAGCCATGCCCTGCCTGGGGGTGGGCAAGCAGCAGGGGCAGCCATGCCCTCACAGGAGTGGGCAAGCAGCAGGGGCAGCCATGCCCTGCACAGGGGTGGGCAAGCAGCAGGGGCAGCCATGCCCTGCCTGGGGGTGGGCAAGCATCAGTGGCAGCCATGCCCTGCACAGGGGTGGGCAAGCAGCAGGGGCAGCCATGCCCTGCCTGGGGGTGGGCAAGCCGCAGGGGCAGCCATGCCCTGCAGAGCTGCAGGTCCTACCAGCACTCCAGGGAAGCTCTGTAGAGCAGGGCTTACTGGGCACGCCGGCACGTCCTGGTGATGCGTGGAGACAAGGGGGGAAGCATTAATCACCAGTGCTGCCCCCAGGCCCCGGGGTGCCAGCGGTGCTGTGCCAGCCCTTGCCCCCTGGCATGCCCTGGGCACACAGTACCCACGGCTGTGTGCCAGCAGCTGTGTGCCTGGCTGCCCAGACCTCCCCCCCAGCGCCGGCAGGGTCTGGGCAGGCGGCGGGGGCATGCTGGGGGCACGCTGGGGGCACGCTGGGGGCACGCTGGGGGCACGCTGCAGCGGTCACAGCAGAGGGTGTAGAGCATGGGGGGCCTCCTCCCCACACCACCATGGGCCAGCACGGGGGCTGGGGGGGTGTGAGGGCAGTGCTGCAGCAGGAGGAGCCAGACCACACTGGCACCAGCATGGAGCTGTGGCAGTGTGCTCCCAGGCCCTTGGTGGGTTGAAGCTTCCCCCAGCCCCCTCCTGGCAGTGTGGCTTGGGGCAGCATCCGGACCAGCTGCTGCCAAGGGGCTGCCGGGCAGCAGGGCAGCTGCTGAGGAGCTGCACCCCACTGGCACCAGCATGGAGCTGTGGCAGTGTGCTCCCAGACCCTTGGTGGGTTAAAGCTTCCCCAGCCCCCTCCTGGCAGCGTGGCTTGGGGCAGCATCTGGACCAGCTGCTGCCAAGGGGCTGCCGGGCAGCAGGGCAGCTGCTGAGGAGCTGCCCCTTGTCTTCCTGCACCCTCAAGGGCTAACCCCCCCCCCGGCTGCACCCACCTGCAGGTAGTGGTAGGCCAAGTCTTGGTGGCAGGACTTGGACTTGAGCAAGGCTTTGTCGATGGTGGCAGAGGCCTTCTGGCACACCTCCCGGGCGTGGCTGAGGGTCAGCGTGGACCAGGAGCCCCTCTTGATGTAGTTGGAGTCGCTGTTGATGGGGATGCTGGCGCAGGGGGTGACCTTGAGGTCGTTATTGCTCTTGGAGGATTTCAGCATGTGCTCGCTGATGGTGTTGTAGGCGTGCATGAAGTACTTGGGCTGGCTGTGGTCGGGCTGCCGGCCCAGCGTCATCAGCCCCATGGGGTTCCGGTAGCCGCCGGTGTCGCCGTCCAGGTTGTCGTCCGAGCTCCACCAGCCCGAGATGTTGGAGCGGGTCCGGCGCTTGGGCTCCGCGGTCTTGGCCCGCTCCTTGCTCTTGCTCCTCCTGTTCTGCTTGCCTTCCTCCGCCCCTTTCTTGCCGTTGGCGCTGCCTTTGCCGGGGCCCTCCAGGGACTGGGACTTGGCGAAGAGCTTCTGGACGGAGTGGACGAGGTGCCGGATGCGGCCGGGGCTCTCGCTGCGGTGCTTGGCGTCGCCCCGCTGGAACTGCAGGGTGCTGAAGCCGTCGCGGTGGATGGGCAGCTGCTTCTCGAACTGGTCGAGCAGGTTGGCGGGCAGGCGGTTGATCTTGGTGGCCTGTGCGTGGCTGGGGAAGGGGCTGTCGTCCGGCACCTCGAAGTGGGAGTTGTAGTGGATGCGGGGGAAGGTGCTGCTGGTGGAGAGCTGATTGTTGAGCGGCAGCAGGCAGTCGCCGTGCAGGGCGCCCGGCGCCGGGAACCGCGGGTCCATGGGGAAGGAGTCGGTGGGGCTGAGGAGGTAAGGGTTCCGGTCCTGGGGGGCATAAAGAGAGTCCTGGGGGGAGTCCAGGTTGTCGGACAGGTGGCGACTTCTGTTATCCCCTAAGCCCTTCATGGTCCCAGTGCTTCCTAGACCATCGCTGGGGGGCGGCGCGGCAGAGCCCTCGCAGGAGCGCCAGCCCTGCTCCCCCGCAGACCTCTCTGCGCCTGGAGGGAGAGGAGAGAGGGCTCAGAGCCTGCCCGGAGCCCCTCTGGCAGCCCACTGGCAGCCCTCTGGCAGCCCTTTGGCAGCCCACTCCTCCCCAGGGCGTCCCCTGCTGCCCCGACTCCGACGGGAAATGCCAGCCAGGGTGAGGGCTGGAGGGGAGAAGCAGGGTGGGAGAGAGAGGTCGTGGCAGGAGGGAGCAGAAGGAGCAGGAGATCAGGGGCTGGAGAGAAGAGGGTGGAGGAGAGGAAGGATTTCTTCTCTGTGGCTGCAGCTGGAGTGCTTGTGTGTCTCAGGGCTCAGCCACAGGCTGCTTAAATGATGCTCTGCTCTTTCCCGGTCTCTGCACATGTTTATTTCATAGAGTCCCTTCCTCACCAGCAGAGCAGAGGCTGGCAGGGGCACTGCCAGCTAATCACTGTCCCTGCCTCCTTTGTTTCAGGGGGGGCAGAGGGAAAAAAGGGAATCTGCTGCCAGCCACTGCAGAGAGGCCCTGCCCGAGCCAGGGGAGCTGTGGGGCAGAGCATCCCCTGCCCTGCAGGCTGCCCTGGGCTCTGGGGCTGCTGGGCAGGGGGCTGGCAGCCCTGCTCCCTGCTGTGTGCAGCTGCACTATGCAGTGAGGCCAAACCTCTCCTCTGCAGCAAGTGCCCCACAGCTGGCACCTCCTGCCCCACAGGAGATGGCTTCAGTGGCTGTGCTGAGGGCAGAGGTGCTCCTGAGCAGCCAGGGCCTGACCTGAGAGGCTGTTTGCTGCTCACTGGACCTGCACTGCTCCTGGAGGAGCTTCCTCACCCTCCCAGCCTGGCCACCTGCCCCTTGCTACTGTCCCCTGCCACAGTAAGGGGCTGAGGCTGGCTCTCTGTGGCCCATTCAGGCAGCTCTGTGGGGTTGGCAGAGGGGAACAGCTGGACACAGAGGGGCAGGGGAGCTTCTCACTGAGGGTTCTGTGGTGCCCTTAGCCTGTCCTGCTCAGCTGAGAGAGATCCTCATCTGCTCTGGGCCCTGTGGGGGTAAACAGACAAACTTCTGGGGGGCTGCTAAGAGGATATTGCTGAGCTATGGATGAGCTGAGCTGCCAGGCAAGGAGCTGAGGTTCCATTCCTAACCCTGTCTGAAACCCTGTGGGGTATAAACTAATCCTTACTCCCCTTGGCCTTTCAGTGTGGTTAGAATCCTAGAGCCACAGAGCTGGCAGGGCTGGAAGGGAGCTCAAGGCTCAGCCAGCCCCAACCCCCTGCCATGGGCAGGGACACCTCACACCACAGCAGGTTGCTCACAGCCACCTCCAGCCTGGCTGCAAACACCTCCAGCCAGGAGGCTTCCACCACCTCCCTGGGCAGCCTGTGCCAGGCTCTCACCACCCTCCTGGGCAACAACTTCTTCCTCACAGCCAAGCTCAATCTCCCCACTTCTAGTTCTGCTCCATCCCCCCCCAGGCCTATCCCTCCCTGACACCCCAGAGCAGAGGGGCAGGATCCTCTCCCTCCACCTCTGCCAATGGGCACTGGCAGCTGAGCTGCCCTTGGCCTTCTGGGCTGCCAGTGCCCATTGCTGCCTTTCTGTCCCAGGCCTGATTCCTGCCCCCCTCAGAGGTCTCCCAGACCCCTATCCCTCCCTGACCCCCTCCAAAGTCCCTCCCCAGCTCTCTTGCAGCCCCCTGCAGATCCTGGAAGGCCACCAGAAGGTCTCCTGGGAGCCTTCTCCTCTCCAGCCTGCACAACCCCAACTCTCTCAGGCTGGCTCCAGAGCAGAGCAGCTCCAGCCCTCTGCTCCTCCTCCTGGCCCTGCTCTGGACACCTTCCAGCCCCTCCAGAGCCTTCCTGGCACAGAGGCTGCAGAGCTGGCCCCAGAGCTGCAGCTGTGGGCTCAGCAGAGTGGAGCAGAGGGGCAGAATCCCCTCCCTGGCCCTGCTGGCCACGCTTCTCTTGCTGCAGCCCAGGCTCTGCTTGGCTCTCTGGGCTGCAAGTGCTCCCTGCTGGCTCCTGCTGAGCTTCTCCTCCCCCAGCACCCCCAAGGCCTTCTCTCCAGGGCTGCTCTCAGCCAGTCCCTGCCCAACCTCTAGCAGTGCCTGGGATTGCCCTGCCCCAGCTGCAGGACCTTGCCCTTGGTCTTGTTGAACCTCCTGAGGCTGGTTTGGGCTCAGCTCTGCAGCCTGCCCAGGTCCCTCTGGATGGATCCTTCCCTCCAGCTGTCAGCTGCAGCACACAGCTTGGTGCTGAGGGAGCCTCAGTGCCTCTGTCCATGGCACCAACAGATATGTTAACCAAGCCTGGTGCCAGCACTGAGCCCTGGGGGACTCCACTTGGCCATGGGCCATTAGCAGTCACCCTTTAGTTGCTCATTGCCTTTCTGGTGTAGCTTTGGTGTAGCTTCAAGGCCAGCACTGAGGCCAGCTGCAGGCAGCAGGCTCTGGAGGGTGGGGGCCTGGACTCCTCTGCTCTGGTTTGGTTTTTCTTACATCCAGGGCCCCACACCATGGACATGAGGCTGAAAGCTGCCCCTGGGGGAGGTGGAGGAGCTGCTCTGGGAGCTGGGAGTGCAGGATCTGTGGGGAAGAGCCAGTTCCCAGCACTGGGATGCTGCAGTGTTCCCCCTGGGAGGGACAAGAGTGCCTGGACCCTTAGAGCCTCCACTGAGTTTGGGAGCAAGCAAGCCACCATGTCCTTGACCCTGCAGACAAGGAGGACAATGGCTTGGCCCTGTGGGAAGCAGAGCTGCTAGCTTGGGCCTGTTCAGCCACAAGTGAGGCTCTGGGCTCCCTGAGGAGCTTGTCCTGAGCAGCCTCTGGTCAGCCACAGCAGCTGGGAGCAGCTGGGGGCAGGGAGCAGCCTCAGCAACCACTGCAGGGCAGCAGGAGCCCTTCCTCAGAGAGCTGCAGCCCTGCTGTGGGAGCACACAGGGCAGGAGGGCAGTGTTCCACAGCTGCTGTGGCCTTCCAGGTCTCCATCTCACCCTGCCACTCCCAGGGGCTGGCTGAGCAAAGCTGCTCCTGCTGGAGTGAGCTTGCAAGGGCAGCCTGGGACCCACCCTGACAGCCTCCTGCCCTCCCCCACCATGAATCCTGCTGCCTGGAGTCCTGTGGCTGCCCCCTGGGAGCTCACCAGGCACACTGCTGGGCACTGTGGAGCTGAGGCACCCTCAGCAAGTCTGCAGGGGGCACCAAGCCCTGTGGCCCAGCTGACAATGCTGGAGGGAAGGATCCATCCAGAGGGACCTGGGAAGGCTGCAGAGCTGAGCCTGAGCCAACCTCAGGAAGCTCAACAAGGCCCAGGGCAAGGTCCTGCAGCTGGCTCAGGGCAGCCCCAGGCACAACTCCAGGCTGGGCAGGAAGTGGCTCCAGAGCAGTGCTGAGGAGAAGGCCTTGGGGGTGTCAGGAGGTGACAAAGTCCCCAGGAGCCAGCAGTGGTCCCTGGCAGCCCAGAGGCAGCTGAGTGCTGAGCTGCAGCCAGAGCAGGGAGAGCAGCAGCACAGGGAGGGGATTCTGCCCCTCTGCTCTGCTCAGCCCCCACCTGCAGCACTGCCTCCAGTTCTGGGGCCCCCAGCACAAGGAGGACCTGGAGCTGCTGGAGAGGCTCCAGAGGAGGCCACAGAGATGCTCAGAGGCTGCAGAACCTCCCCTGTGGGGCCAGGCTGGGAGAGTTGGGGCTGTGCAGCCTGGAGAAGAGAAGGCTGCAGGGAGACCTCAGAGCAGCCTTGCAGGACCTGAAGGGCTCCAGGAGAGCTGGGGAGGGACTCTGGCCAAGGGCTGGGAGTGCCAGGCTGAGGAACAATGGCTTTGAGCTGGGAGAGGAGAGACTGAGAGTGGAGAGGAGGAAGAAATTGTTGGGAGTGAGGCTGGGGAGAGCCTGGCACAGGCTGCCCAGGGAGGCTGTGGCTGCCTCCTGCCTGGAGGTGTTCAGGACCAGGCTGGATGAGGCCTTGAGCAGCCTGTGCTGGTGGGAGGGGTCCCTGCCCATGGCAGGGGCTGGAGCTGGCTGAGATTTAGGGTCCCTCCCAGCCTATGATTTCCAGCTGCTCCCCAGCCCTGCTGAGCAGCTCCACAGCTCCCAGGGAACTCTGTGGCTCCATCCAGAGCTTGGTCCTGTCCCACCTCTCCTGACTCTCACCTGCAGGAGCTGTCTGGCCCCTGGGCTGGGTCCTCTTGGTCTGCTGCTGGCCTGCACCCTGCAGCTGGCCCAGCTGCCTTCAGCTGCACTGCTGCCCTGCTCAGTGGCCTGGGCTCTGGGGATGTGAGACAGAAGCTTCTGGCCCTTAGAGCTCTCCACCACACAGGCAGTGCCATGGGCTCCAGGGATGAGGAGGTGGCTGCTGTCCTGCCCTGAGCTGGGGGAACTTTGATGCCACTCCTGCCCTTCCTGCCAAAGTACCCAGGGCAGTGCCAGCCTGGCCTGGTGCTCAGCTGCCCTGGGCTCTGGGGCTGCCACCCTATTGCCCCTGTGCCCTTCAGCAGCCTGGTGCAGCAACCTCTCTGGAGTCCCTTGCCACCATCAGGGCTGGGGGAGCAGCACTGGCTGCTGGCTGGAGCAGTGCCCCAGGAGACTGATGGTTGTGCCAGGCAGCCCTGCCCTGCTGTGTGTGAGCTGGCAGCAGGGCACTGGGTAAAGAAAGTGACAGAGCCCCAGCAGATGTCCCCAGAGGAAAGCCTCTGGGCAGGAGAGAAGGATGGGGGGGAGAAAGATGGAGTGAAGGATGGGGTGGAGAGGGATGGGGTGGAGAGGGATGGGGTGGAGAGGGATGGGTGGAGAAGGATGGGGTGGAGAAGGATGGGGTGGAGAGGGATGGGGTAGAGAGGGATGGGTGGAGAAGGATGGGGTGGAGAGGGATGGGTGGAGAGGGATGGGTGGAGAAGGATGGGGTGGAGAGGGATGGGGTGGAGAAGGATGGGGTGGAGAGGAATGGGGTGGAGAAGGATGGGGTGGAGAGGAATGGGGTGGAGAGGGATGGGGTGGAGAGGGACAGGCTGCAGGCTGAGCCATCCATCTGGTGCTTTAAATTCCAGCTGGCCATGAATGGGCAAACTCAGCCCCACCTGGCTTGGAGGGAAAGCTCTGCAGGTAGTGTGGAACCTGAATGCTCCTTGAATCCCCCTGGCTCCCAGCAGGGGAGGAGAACTCAAACCATGGAGGGGAGCAAAACTCAAACCATGGAGGAGAGGAAAACTCAAACCATGGAAGGGAGGAAAACTCAAACCATGGAGGGGAGGAAAACTCAAACCATGGAGGGGAGCAAAACTCAAACCATGGAGGGGAGCAAAACTCAAACCATGGAGCAGAGGGAAACTCAAATCATGGGAGGAAAACTCAAACCATGGAGGGGAGCAAAACTCAAACCATGGAGCAGAGGGAAACTCAAATCGTGGGAGGAAAACAAACCATGGAGCAGAGGAGAACTCAAACCATGGAGGAGAGGAGAACTCAAACCATGGAGCAGAGGAAAACTCAAACCATGGAAGGGAGGAAAACTCAAATCATGGAGCAGAGGAGAACTCAAATCATGGAGCAGAGGAGAACTCAAACCATGGAGGAGAGGAGAACTCAAACCATGGAGGAGAGGAAAACTCAAACCATGGAGGGGTGCAAAACTCAAACCATGGAGCAGAGGGAAACTCAAACCATGGAGCAGAGGGAAACTCAAACCATGGAGCAGAGGGAAACTCAAACCATGGAGGGGAGGAAAGCTCCAGCCCTGCAGGGGCTGTCAGCCTTGCCAAAGAGGCTCCAGCTCAGCAGAGCCTCCTCTCTGTCCCTGGTGGAGCACTGCCAGAATCTCCCTGCGGCCGGCCCTGGGGCTGCTGTGCCTGTGCTGGGAGGGGGAGGTGGGGCTGGCCCCGGGGGCAGCCAGGATGGATGGCTCAGCCTGGAGCCTGTTCCTCTCCACCCCATCCCTCTCCACCCCATCCCTCTCCACCCCATCCCTCTCCACCCCATCCTTCTCCACCCCATCCCTCTCCACCCCATCCTTCTCCACCCATCCCTATCCACCCCATCCCTCTCCACCCCATCCCTCTCCACCCCATCCTTCACTCCATCTTTCTCCCCCCCATCCTTCTCTCCTGCCCAGAGGCTTTCCTCTGGGGACATCTGCTGGGGCTCTGTCACTTTCTTTACCCAGTGCCCTGCTGCCAGCTCACACACAGCAGGGCAGGGCTGCCTGGCACAACCATCAGTCTCCGGGGGCAGCCAGGGCTGGTGGGAGATCACAGTATCACAGAATCACCAAGGCTGGAAGAGACCTCAGAGATCATGGAGTCCAAGCTGGCACCACAGACCTCATGGCTAGACCATGGCACCAAGTGCCACATCCAATCCCCTCTTGAACATCTCCAGGGATGGGGACTCCACCACCTCCCTGGGCAGCACATCCCAATGGTAAATTACTCTCTTGCTGGGAATAACTTTCTCCTCACCTCCAGCCTGAACATCCCCTGGCACAGCTTGAGACTGTGTCCTCTTGTTCTGCTGCTGGGGGCCTGGGAGAAGAGCCCAACCCCCACCTGGCTCCAACCTCCCTGCAGGGAGTTGCAGAGAGCAAGAAGGTCTCCCCTGAGCCTCCTCTTCTCCAGGCTAAGCAACCCCAGCTCCCTCCTCACAGGGCTGTGCCCCAGACCCCTCCCCAGCTTTGTTGCCCTTCTCTGGACACCTTCCAGCAGCTCAACCTCTTTCCTGACCTGAGGAGCCCAGAGCTGGACACAGGACTGCAGGTGTGGCCTGAGCAGTGCTGAGCACAGGGCAGGATGAGCTCCCTGCTCCTGCTGGCCACACTCTTCCTGCTGCAGGCCAGGATGCCCTTGGCCTTCTTGGCCCCCTGGGCACACTGCTGGCTCATGTTCAGGCAGTTGTCAATCAGCACCCCCAGGTCCCTCTCTGCCTGGCTGCTCTCAGCCACTCTGCCCCCAGCCTGTGGCACTGCCTGGGGTTGCTGTGGCCAAAGTGCAGCCCCTGGCACTGGGACTTGTTGAATGCCATCCTGTTGGGCTCTGCCCATCTGCCCAGCCTGTCCAGGTCCCTCTGCAGAGCCCTTCTGCCCTCTGACTGACCAACTCCTGCCCCCAGCTTGCTGTCAGCTGCACATTTGCTGCTGACTGACTCAATGCCCTCCTCCAGATCACCAATGAAGATGTTAAAGAGCACAGGGCCCAGCACTGCTCCCTGGGGCACAGCACTGGGGCCTGGCTGCCAGCTGGCTGTGGCACCATTCACCACCACTCTCTGGGCTCAGCCTCCAGCCACTTCCTAACCCAGCTCAGAGTTGCTGCTGGCCAAGCCAGGGGCTGACAGCTTGGCCAGGAGCTTGCTGTGGGGGATGGTGGCAAAGGCCTTGCTGCAGCCCAGGCAGACCACTCCGCTTCAGGAAGGCTGAACCCCAGCTGCAGTGTGAGCTGGGAAGCCTCTGCTGTGGTAGGAGATGCTTCAGTGCTGCAGATGTTTGCTTCCCTGTCTCTCTTCAACAGCAGAGGGATGAGGCTGGCCCAGGCTGTGGGCAGGGCAGGAGGTGACTCCCAGGGCCTGGGTGGAGGAGAGCTCTGCAATGCAGAGGAGACAGCAGCAGGGCAGTGTGTCCCAGCCCTCTGTGCTGGCTGTGCCCTGCCTGCCCAGCTCCCAGCTGCCCAGGCAGGCAGTGCTTGGCAGCTCCTGGCAGGGAGTGTGAGTGGGAAGTCTGTCAAAGCAGCACCCAGGGCAGCACAGGGGCACGACTCCAAGCAGCTGGCCTGGAGGGGTGAGACCAGCCTTGCAGCCCCCCCCCCAGCCTCCAAGTTTCTGCCTTGGAGATCTTCCTGGTGGCCACTGCAGGCTGGATGTCTTGTGCTGTGCCCCCTGCTCATGGAGAATGATCTCCTTGCTCCTGCCCAGCCTTGGAGCACAGCTCCCTGCCTCCTGGGAGCTGCTCCAGCAGGCTCTGCACCTGTGTCCCTCGAGAGGATGGCTGCCCAGCAGACACTGCCAGTGGGTCTGGCCCCATGTCCCCACAGTGCCTGCTCCCATGGTGCTGTGACATGGTGAGGCCAGGGCCAGAGCACCACTGCTCCCTGCCTGCCTGAGCACAGAACCACAGCATGGGAGGGTCCAGCCCTGCCTGGAGCCCACCTTGCCTCTAGCTGCATCCATGGCTTGGCCAGCTGAGGCCTGCTCAGCACCACCTTGCCTCAGCCCCTCCACAGCGTGGCAGGGGTTGGAAGGGACCCTGGAGATCATGGGGCCCAGCCCCCTCTGCCAAGGCAGGGTCACCTGGAGGAGGTCTCACAGGAGCACAGCCAGGGGGGCTTGGAAGGAGTGCAGAGATGGAGACTCCAGCAGCTCTCTGGGCAGCCTGCTCCAGGGCTCTGCCACCCTTAAAGAAGCTCCTCCTCATGTCTGGGTGGAACTTCTGATGCTCCAGCCTGTGCCCACTGCCCCTTCTGCTGCCACTGGGCACCACTGAGCAAAGCCTGGTGCCACCCCCTGGCATCCTCCCCCTGAGCATTGCTCAGCAGGGCTGAGATCCCCCCCAGCCTGAACAGCCACAACTCTCTCAGCCTTGCCCCAGCAGTGCTTCTGTGCCATCACCTCTGTAACCCTCAGGGCCCTGCAGCCTCCCAGGGCTCTGCAGCCTCCCAGGGCCCTGCAGCCTCCCAGGGTCCTACAGCCTCCCAGGGCTCTGCTGCAGCCTCCCAGGGCCCTGCAGCCTCCCAGGGCCCTGCTGCAGCCTCCCAGGGTCCTACAGCCTCCCAGGGCTCTGCTGCAGCCTCCCAGGGCCCTGCAGCCTCCCAGGGCTCTGCTGCAGCCTCCCAGGGCTCTGCTGCAGCCTCCCAGGGCCCTGCAGCCTCCCAGGGCTCTGCAGCCTCCCAGGGTCCTGCAGCCTCCCAGAGCTTTGCAGCCTCCCAGGGCTCTGTAGCCTCCCAGGGTCCTGCAGCCTCCCAGAGCTCTGTAGCCTCCCAGGGCTCTGCAGCCTCCCAGGGCTCTGCAGCCTCCCAGGGTCCTGCAGCCTCCCAGAGCTTTGCAGCCTCCCAGGGCTCTGCAGCCTCCCAGGGCCCTGCAGCGTCCCAGGGTCCTGCAGCCTCCCAGGGCCCTGCACTGATGATGGGTCTGGTATGTGTGGCACAGCAGCAGCAGGGTGCTCTGGGTGCTGCTGGCTGCTGCTGTGCCCCCAGGCCTCCAAAGCTTTGCTCAGGGCAGGTGTTCCTGTTGCCTACAGGTGCAGATGAAGCTGGGCAGGTCCAGCTGCAGCCAGGTGGCTCCTGCTGAAGCTAGGTGGGCCCCTGCCTGCCTTTGGGATGCAGGATGGAGATGCTTCCCAGCAGTGGCTTTGCTGAGTGCTGGAGACAAAGCAGCTCAGATCCCAGTGGGTCCTGGGGCAGGGGGAAATGAGAGGGGAAGAGCCAGCAGCTCCCTCTGCCATTCCTTCCACAGGAGAGCCCAGGCCCTGTCTGCAGCCTGCTGTGTGCCCAGAGCTGCCTTGCCTTTGTCTCAAAGTAGGTCAGTGTGGAGGTGTGATGCTGCTGCAGCAGCTGGGGCTGCATTTCATAACCTGCTGGTGGTGAGGAGTGTGTTGCATGAGGGCTGGCACTGAAGCCTCCTCTCCAGGTCTCCTTCCCCAGCCTCCTCCCTCCTGCTCTGCTCTCTCTCCTCTCTCTCTGCCTACCCCATGCCCACCCCTGCTCCTTTCTGGAGAGTCCCAAAGCCCTTCCAGGGCCATACTGTACCTCTCACAGCTTGCTGGGCTTGGGAACTAGGCCAGATTCAGCATCCTGTGCACCTTGTGTCCCTCTGGGCTCCAGAGCTGTCTCTCATGAAGACCTAGCAGGCAGAAAGCAGAGGTCACAGAGTGCAGGCTGCTGTCCTCCTGTCAAACAGCCCTGCTGCAGCAAGGGCACAGCAATGCTGCCTGCAGCCAGGCTCTCCCCACACAGCCACCCAGCACAGGCAAGGCAAGGGGCAGCGGCAGCACCCATGGGAGAGGGCTCCTGGTCCTCTGTGCAGCAGGGGGGCTGCAAGGGTGGGCTGGAAGTCAGCCAGGTGGGGAGGAGAGCAGCAAAGTGCCTGGACAGGGCTGGGGGAAAGCCCTTTCCTGGGAAGGTTCTCCTTGGCCTTCCTTCCCCTTGGCTTTCCTTCCCCTTGGCTTTCCTTCCCCTTGGCCTTCCTTCCCCTTGGCTATCCTTCCCCTTGGCCTTCCTTCCCCTTGGCTTTCCTTCCCCTTGGCTTTCCTTCCCCTTGGCTTTCCTTCTCCTTGGCTTTCCTTCTCCTTGGCTTTCCTTCCCCTTGGCTTTCCTTCCCCTTGGCTTTCCTTCCCCTTGGCCTTCCTTCCCCTTGGCTTTCCTTCCCCTTGGCCTTCCTTCCCCTTGGCTATCCTTCCCCTTGGCCTTCCTTCCCCTTGGCTTTCCTTCCCCTTGGCTTTCCTTCCCCTTGGCTTTCCTTCTCCTTGGTCTTCCTTCCCCTTGGCTTTCCTTCCCCTTGGCTTTCCTTCCCCTTGGCCTTCCTTCCCCTTGGCTTTCCTTCCCCTTGGCCTTCCTTCCCCTTGGCTTTCCTTGTCCTTGGCCTTCCTTCCCTTTGGCTATCCTTCCCCTTGGCTATCCTTCCCCTTGGCTTTCCTTCCCCTTGGCTATCCTTCCCCTTGGCTATCCTTCCCCTTGGCTTTCCTTCCCCTTGGCTTTCCTTCCCGTTTTTCTTTGCCATAAAACAGACCCTGGAGGAATCCCCTCGTGGCCATGGCTCTGCTGCATGCCTTGTCCCTGGCTCTGTGACCTTCTGTGCCTCATCTTCAGAGCACTTTGCTCTGAGCCACAGGAGAGCAGAGTCTGGGAAGGCAGAAGGCACAATCCTGGGGATGGAGCTCCTGACTTGGGTGGCAGATGGCAGCCAGCTGCCTTTGGTGTGTCCTAGCTGTCCCCCTGCCAAAGCCTGTGCCTTGCCCTTGCTGACCACTGCTGCTCACTGAACTGGAGCAGCTCACACTGCAGCTTCCTTCCCTCTGCTCACCAGGGGCTGCTGAACTGCAGCTGCAGCCTTGGTCTTGGGGCTTCACTGTCATGCCCTGCCCTCTGCAAGCACCTGAAACCCAGCAGAGCTCACAGACACATGGAATGGTTTGGGATGGAAAGGAGCCTCCAAGGGCATCTTCTGCAACCCCTGCAGGCAGCAGGGACAGCTCCAGCCAGAGCAGGCTGCAGAGGGGCACAGCCAGGCTGAGCTTGGATGGAGCCAGGGATAGAGCCTGCAGCACCTCCCTGGGCAGCCTGTGCCAGTCTCTCCCCAGCCTCCTTGTGCAGAACTTCCTCCTGAGCTCCAGCCTAACTCTGCCCTGCTCCAGTTCCAAACCATTGCCCCTGGTCCGATCCCCACAGCCCCTCCTGAACAGTCCCTCCCCAGCCCCCCTGCAGCTGCCCTGCAGGTATTGAGCTGCAGCTCTGAGGTCTCCCTGGAGCCTTCTCTTCTCCAGGCTCAACAGCCCCAACTCTCCCAACCTGTCTTCACAGGAGAGGTTCTCCAACCCTCTGAGCATCATTGTGGCCTCCTCTGGAGGCTCTCCAGCAGCTCCAGGTCTCTCTTCTGTGCCCCTTGCACACAAGTTCCCCACCTGCCACAGCCTCGCTGGGCAACCTCTCCCCACCCTCTCAACATTTCCTTCCTCCTCTCCAGTCCTAATCTGCCCTCCCCCAGCTCAAAGCCAGTGTCCCTCATTTGGGGCAACCATCACCTTTGGTTTTCAGTCTCTGTCAAACCAGGGCTTTCACATTACCAATGGAAACATTTTGCTTTAGCAGACACCAAAATGGAAGCACAGAATGGCTCAGGTTGGAAGGGAGCTCAGAGATCTTCTCCTCCAGCCCCCTGCCATGGGGGGAGCTCAGAGATCATCTCCTCCAGCCAAAGCTGCCCATGGCCTCATCCAGCCTGGTGCTGAACACCTCCAGGCAGGAGGCAGCGACAGCCTCCGTGGGCAGCCTGTGCCAGAGGCTCCCCAGCCTTGTGCTGATGTGGGAGGCTCCACAGAGTGCTTTCATGCTGGCTGGCCCAAAAGAACACACACAGCCATGCTGTGCTCCCTCTCACACACAGTAATGCTGTGCTCCCTCTCACACACAGCCATGCTGTGCTCCCTCTCACACACAGAGCCATGGTGTGCTCCCTCTCACACACAGAGCCATGCTGTGCTCCCTCTCACACACAGCCATGCTGTGCTCCCTCTCACACAGAGCCATGGTGTGCTCCCTCTCACACACACAGCCATGCTGTGCTCCCTCTCACACAGAGCCATGCTGTGCTCCCTCTCAGACAGAGCCATGCTGTGCTCCCTCTCACACACAGCCATGGTGTGCTCCCTCTCACACACAGCCATGGTGTGCTCCCTCTCACACACAGCCATGGTGTGCTCCCTCTCACACACAGCCATGGTGTGCTCCCTCTCACACACAGAGCCATGCTGTGCTCCCTCTCACACACAGCCATGCTGTGCTCCCTCTCACACACAGCCATGCTGTGCTCCCTCTCACACACAGCCATGGTGTGCTCCCTCTCACACACAGCCATGCTGTGCTCCCTCTTACACACACAGCCATGGTGTGCTCCCTCTCACACACACAGCCATGGTGTGCTCCCTCTCACACACACAGCCATGGTGTGCTCCCTCTCACACACACAGCCATGGTGTGCTCCCTCTCACACACACAGCCATGGTGTGCTCCCTCTCACACACAGAGCCATGCTGTGCTCCCTCTCACACACAGCCATGGTGTGCTCCCTCTCACACACAGAGCCATGGTGTGCTCCCTCTCACACACAGCCATGGTGTGCTCCCTCTCACACACAGCCATGGTGTGCTCCCTCTCACACACACAGCCATGCTGTGCTCCCTCTCACACACAGCCATGGTGTGCTCCCTCTCACACACACAGCCATGCTGTGCTCCCTCTCACACACAGCCATGGTGTGCTCCCTCTCACACACAGCCATGGTGTGCTCCCTCTCACACACACAGCCATGCTGTGCTCCCTCTCACACACAGCCATGGTGTGCTCCCTCTCACACACACAGCCATGCTGTGCTCCCTCTCACACACAGAGCCATGGTGTGCTCCCTCTCACACACACAGCCATGCTGTGCTCCCTCTCACACACACAGCCATGCTGTGCTCCCTCTCACACACACAGCCATGCTGTGCTCCCTCTCACACACACAGCCATGCTGTGCTCCCTCTCACACACACAGCCATGCTGTACTCCCTCTCACACACACAGCCATGCTGTGCTCCCTCTCACACACACAGCCATGCTGTGCTCCCTCTCACACACACAGCCATGCTGTGCTCCCTCTCACACAGAGCCATGCTGTGCTCCCTCTCACACACAGAGCCATGCTGTGCTCCCTCTCACACACACAGCCATGCTGTGCTGCCTCTCACACACAGAGCCATGCTGTGCTCCCTCTCACACACAGAGCCATGCTGTGCTCCCTCTCACACACAGCCATGCTGTGCTGCCTCTCACACACAGAGCCATGGTGTGCTCCCTCTCACACACAGCCATGCTGTGCTCCCTCTCACACACAGAGCCATGCTGTGCTCCCTCTCACACACAGCCATGCTGTGCTGCCTCTCACACACAGAGCCATGCTGTGCTCCCTCTCACACACAGCCATGCTGTGCTCCCTCTCACACACAGAGCCATGCTGTGCTCCCTCTCACACACAGCCATGCTGTGCTCCCTCTCACACACAGCCATGGTGTGCTCCCTCTCACACACAGAGCCATGCTGTGCTCCCTCTCACACACAGCCATGGTGTGCTCCCTCTCACACACAGCCATGCTGTGCTCCCTCTCACACACACAGCCATGGTGTGCTCCCTCTCACACACAGCCATGCTGTGCTCCCTCTCACACACAGAGCCATGGTGTGCTCCCTCTCACACACAGCCATGCTGTGCTCCCTCTCACACACAGCCATGGTGTGCTCCCTCTCACACACAGCCATGCTGTGCTCCCTCTCACACACACAGCCATGCTGTGCTCCCTCTCACACACACAGCCATGCTGTGCTCCCTCTCACACACAGAGCCATGGTGTGCTCCCTCTCACACACAGAGCCATGGTGTGCTCCCTCTCACACACAGCCATGCTGTGCTCCCTCTCACACACAGCCATGGTGTGCTCCCTCTCACACACAGAGCCATGGTGTGCTCCCTCTCACACACACAGCCATGGTGTGCTCCCTCTCACACACAGCCATGCTGTGCTCCCTCTCACACACACAGCCATGGTGTGCTCCCTCTCACACACAGCCATGCTGTGCTCCCTCTCACACACAGCCATGGTGTGCTCCCTCTCACACACAGAGCCATGGTGTGCTCCCTCTCACACACAGCCATGGTGTGCTCCCTCTCACACACAGAGCCATGGTGTGCTCCCTCTCACACACACAGCCATGGTGTGCTCCCTCTCACACACAGCCATGGTGTGCTCCCTCTCACACAGAGCCATGGTGTGCTCCCTCTCACACACACAGCCATGCTGTGCTCCCTCTCACACACACAGCCATGGTGTGCTCCCTCTCACACACACAGCCATGCTGTGCTCCCTCTCACACACAGCCATGGTGTGCTCCCTCTCACACACAGCCATGGTGTGCTCCCTCTCACACACAGCCATGCTGTGCTCCCTCTCACACACAGAGCCATGGTGTGCTCCCTCTCACACACACAGCCATGCTGTGCTCCCTCTCACACACAGAGCCATGGTGTGCTCCCTCTCACACACACAGCCATGCTGTGCTCCCTCTCACACACAGCCATGCTGTGCTCCCTCTCACACACACAGCCATGGTGTGCTCCCTCTCACACACAGCCATGGTGTGCTCCCTCTCACACACACAGCCATGGTGTGCTCCCTCTCACACACAGCCATGGTGTGCTCCCTCTCACACACAGAGCCATGCTGTGCTCCCTCTCACACACAGCCATGCTGTGCTCCCTCTCACACACAGCCATGGTGTGCTCCCTCTCACACACAGCCATGGTGTGCTCCCTCTCACACACAGAGCCATGGTGTGCTCCCTCTCACACACAGAGCCATGCTGTGCTCCCTCTCACACACACAGCCATGGTGTGCTCCCTCTCACACACACAGCCATGCTGTGCTCCCTCTCACACACAGCCATGGTGTGCTCCCTCTCACACACACAGCCATGGTGTGCTCCCTCTCACACACAGCCATGCTGTGCTCCCTCTCACACACAGCCATGCTGTGCTCCCTCTCACACACACAGCCATGCTGTGCTCCCTCTCACACACAGCCATGGTGTGCTCCCTCTCACACACAGCCATGGTGTGCTCCCTCTCACACACACAGCCATGCTGTGCTCCCTCTCACACACAGCCATGGTGTGCTCCCTCTCACACACACAGCCATGGTGTGCTCCCTCTCACACACAGCCATGGTGTGCTCCCTCTCACACACAGAGCCATGCTGTGCTCCCTCTCACACACAGCCATGCTGTGCTCCCTCTCACACACAGCCATGGTGTGCTCCCTCTCACACACAGCCATGGTGTGCTCCCTCTCACACACAGAGCCATGGTGTGCTCCCTCTCACACACAGAGCCATGCTGTGCTCCCTCTCACACACACAGCCATGGTGTGCTCCCTCTCACACACACAGCCATGCTGTGCTCCCTCTCACACACAGCCATGGTGTGCTCCCTCTCACACACAGCCATGGTGTGCTCCCTCTCACACACAGCCATGCTGTGCTCCCTCTCACACACAGAGCCATGGTGTGCTCCCTCTCACACACACAGCCATGCTGTGCTCCCTCTCACACACAGAGCCATGCTGTGCTCCCTCTCACACACAGCCATGGTGTGCTCCCTCTCACACACACAGCCATGGTGTGCTCCCTCTCACACACAGCCATGCTGTGCTCCCTCTCACACACAGCCATGGTGTGCTCCCTCTCACACACACAGCCATGGTGTGCTCCCTCTCACACACAGCCATGGTGTGCTCCCTCTCACACAGAGCCATGGTGTGCTCCCTCTCACACACACAGCCATGCTGTGCTCCCTCTCACACACACAGCCATGGTGTGCTCCCTCTCACACACACAGCCATGCTGTGCTCCCTCTCACACACAGCCATGGTGTGCTCCCTCTCACACACAGCCATGGTGTGCTCCCTCTCACACACACAGCCATGCTGTGCTCCCTCTCACACACAGAGCCATGGTGTGCTCCCTCTCACACAGAGCCATGCTGTGCTCCCTCTCACACACAGCCATGGTGTGCTCCCTCTCACACACAGCCATGCTGTGCTCCCTCTCACACACAGAGCCATGGTGTGCTCCCTCTCACACACAGAGCCATGCTGTGCTCCCTCTCACACACAGAGCCATGCTGTGCTCCCTCTCACACACAGCCATGCTGTGCTGCCTCTCACACACAGAGCCATGGTGTGCTCCCTCTCACACACAGCCATGGTGTGCTCCCTCTCACACACAGCCATGGTGTGCTCCCTCTCACACACAGCCATGCTGTGCTCCCTCTCACACACAGAGCCATGCTGTGCTCCCTCTCACACACACAGCCATGGTGTGCTCCCTCTCACACACAGCCATGCTGTGCTGCCTCTCACACACAGAGCCATGGTGTGCTCCCTCTCACACACACAGCCATGGTGTGCTCCCTCTCACACACAGCCATGGTGTGCTCCCTCTCACACACAGCCATGCTGTGCTCCCTCTCACACACAGCCATGCTGTGCTCCCTCTCACACACAGCCATGCTGTGCTCCCTCTCACACACAGCCATGGTGTGCTCCCTCTCACACACAGAGCCATGCTGTGCTCCCTCTCACACACAGAGCCATGCTGTGCTCCCTCTCACACACAGCCATGCTGTGCTCCCTCTCACACACACAGCCATGCTGTGCTCCCTCTCACACACACAGCCATGGTGTGCTCCCTCTCACACACAGCCATGGTGTGCTCCCTCTCACACACACAGCCATGGTGTGCTCCCTCTCACACACAGAGCCATGCTGTGCTCCCTCTCACACACACAGCCATGCTGTGCTCCCTCTCACACACAGAGCCATGCTGTGCTCCCTCTCACACACACAGCCATGCTGTGCTCCCTCTCACACACAGAGCCATGCTGTGCTCCCTCTCACACACACAGCCATGGTGTGCTCCCTCTCACACACAGAGCCATGCTGTGCTCCCTCTCACACACAGAGCCATGGTGTGCTCCCTCTCACACACAGAGCCATGCTGTGCTCCCTCTCACACACAGCCATGGTGTGCTCCCTCTCACACACAGCCATGCTGTGCTCCCTCTCACACACAGCCATGCTGTGCTCCCTCTCACACACAGAGCCATGGTGTGCTCCCTCTCACACACAGAGCCATGCTGTGCTCCCTCTCACACACAGAGCCATGGTGTGCTCCCTCTCACACACAGAGCCATGCTGTGCTCCCTCTCACACACAGCCATGGTGTGCTCCCTCTCACACACAGCCATGCTGTGCTCCCTCTCACACACAGCCATGCTGTGCTCCCTCTCACACACAGAGCCATGGTGTGCTCCCTCTCACACACAGAGCCATGCTGTGCTCCCTCTCACACACAGCCATGCTGTGCTCCCTCTCACACACAGCCATGCTGTGCTCCCTCTCACACACAGAGCCATGCTGTGCTCCCTCTCACACACAGCCATGGTGTGCTCCCTCTCACACACACACAGCCATGCTGTGCTCCCTCTCACACACACAGCCATGGTGTGCTCCCTCTCACACACACAGCCATGCTGTGCTCCCTCTCACACACAGCCATGGTGTGCTCCCTCTCACACACAGAGCCATGCTGTGCTCCCTCTCACACACAGCCATGGTGTGCTCCCTCTCACACACAGCCATGCTGTGCTCCCTCTCACACACACAGCCATGGTGTGCTCCCTCTCACACACAGCCATGCTGTGCTCCCTCTCACACACAGAGCCATGGTGTGCTCCCTCTCACACACAGCCATGCTGTGCTCCCTCTCACACACAGCCATGGTGTGCTCCCTCTCACACACAGCCATGCTGTGCTCCCTCTCACACACACAGCCATGCTGTGCTCCCTCTCACACACACAGCCATGCTGTGCTCCCTCTCACACACAGAGCCATGGTGTGCTCCCTCTCACACACAGAGCCATGGTGTGCTCCCTCTCACACACAGCCATGCTGTGCTCCCTCTCACACACAGCCATGGTGTGCTCCCTCTCACACACAGAGCCATGGTGTGCTCCCTCTCACACACACAGCCATGGTGTGCTCCCTCTCACACACAGCCATGCTGTGCTCCCTCTCACACACACAGCCATGGTGTGCTCCCTCTCACACACAGCCATGCTGTGCTCCCTCTCACACACAGCCATGGTGTGCTCCCTCTCACACACAGAGCCATGGTGTGCTCCCTCTCACACACAGCCATGGTGTGCTCCCTCTCACACACAGAGCCATGGTGTGCTCCCTCTCACACACACAGCCATGGTGTGCTCCCTCTCACACACAGCCATGGTGTGCTCCCTCTCACACAGAGCCATGGTGTGCTCCCTCTCACACACACAGCCATGCTGTGCTCCCTCTCACACACACAGCCATGGTGTGCTCCCTCTCACACACACAGCCATGCTGTGCTCCCTCTCACACACAGCCATGGTGTGCTCCCTCTCACACACAGCCATGGTGTGCTCCCTCTCACACACAGCCATGCTGTGCTCCCTCTCACACACAGAGCCATGGTGTGCTCCCTCTCACACACACAGCCATGCTGTGCTCCCTCTCACACACAGAGCCATGGTGTGCTCCCTCTCACACACACAGCCATGCTGTGCTCCCTCTCACACACAGCCATGCTGTGCTCCCTCTCACACACACAGCCATGGTGTGCTCCCTCTCACACACAGCCATGGTGTGCTCCCTCTCACACACACAGCCATGGTGTGCTCCCTCTCACACACAGCCATGGTGTGCTCCCTCTCACACACAGAGCCATGCTGTGCTCCCTCTCACACACAGCCATGCTGTGCTCCCTCTCACACACAGCCATGGTGTGCTCCCTCTCACACACAGCCATGGTGTGCTCCCTCTCACACACAGAGCCATGCTGTGCTCCCTCTCACACACACAGCCATGGTGTGCTCCCTCTCACACACACAGCCATGCTGTGCTCCCTCTCACACACAGCCATGGTGTGCTCCCTCTCACACACACAGCCATGGTGTGCTCCCTCTCACACACAGCCATGCTGTGCTCCCTCTCACACACAGCCATGCTGTGCTCCCTCTCACACACACAGCCATGCTGTGCTCCCTCTCACACACAGCCATGGTGTGCTCCCTCTCACACACAGCCATGGTGTGCTCCCTCTCACACACACAGCCATGCTGTGCTCCCTGTCACACACAGCCATGGTGTGCTCCCTCTCACACACACAGCCATGGTGTGCTCCCTCTCACACACAGCCATGGTGTGCTCCCTCTCACACACAGAGCCATGCTGTGCTCCCTCTCACACACAGCCATGCTGTGCTCCCTCTCACACACAGCCATGGTGTGCTCCCTCTCACACACAGCCATGGTGTGCTCCCTCTCACACACAGAGCCATGGTGTGCTCCCTCTCACACACAGAGCCATGCTGTGCTCCCTCTCACACACACAGCCATGGTGTGCTCCCTCTCACACACACAGCCATGCTGTGCTCCCTCTCACACACAGCCATGGTGTGCTCCCTCTCACACACAGCCATGGTGTGCTCCCTCTCACACACAGCCATGCTGTGCTCCCTCTCACACACAGAGCCATGGTGTGCTCCCTCTCACACACACAGCCATGCTGTGCTCCCTCTCACACACAGAGCCATGCTGTGCTCCCTCTCACACACAGCCATGGTGTGCTCCCTCTCACACACACAGCCATGGTGTGCTCCCTCTCACACACAGCCATGCTGTGCTCCCTCTCACACACAGCCATGGTGTGCTCCCTCTCACACACACAGCCATGGTGTGCTCCCTCTCACACACAGCCATGGTGTGCTCCCTCTCACACAGAGCCATGGTGTGCTCCCTCTCACACACACAGCCATGCTGTGCTCCCTCTCACACACACAGCCATGGTGTGCTCCCTCTCACACACACAGCCATGCTGTGCTCCCTCTCACACACAGCCATGGTGTGCTCCCTCTCACACACAGCCATGGTGTGCTCCCTCTCACACACACAGCCATGCTGTGCTCCCTCTCACACACAGAGCCATGGTGTGCTCCCTCTCACACAGAGCCATGCTGTGCTCCCTCTCACACACAGCCATGGTGTGCTCCCTCTCACACACAGCCATGCTGTGCTCCCTCTCACACACAGAGCCATGGTGTGCTCCCTCTCACACACAGAGCCATGCTGTGCTCCCTCTCACACACAGAGCCATGCTGTGCTCCCTCTCACACACAGCCATGCTGTGCTGCCTCTCACACACAGAGCCATGGTGTGCTCCCTCTCACACACAGCCATGGTGTGCTCCCTCTCACACACAGCCATGGTGTGCTCCCTCTCACACACAGCCATGCTGTGCTCCCTCTCACACACAGAGCCATGCTGTGCTCCCTCTCACACACACAGCCATGGTGTGCTCCCTCTCACACACAGCCATGCTGTGCTGCCTCTCACACACAGAGCCATGGTGTGCTCCCTCTCACACACACAGCCATGGTGTGCTCCCTCTCACACACAGCCATGGTGTGCTCCCTCTCACACACAGCCATGCTGTGCTCCCTCTCACACACAGCCATGCTGTGCTCCCTCTCACACACAGCCATGGTGTGCTCCCTCTCACACACAGAGCCATGCTGTGCTCCCTCTCACACACAGAGCCATGCTGTGCTCCCTCTCACACACAGCCATGCTGTGCTCCCTCTCACACACACAGCCATGCTGTGCTCCCTCTCACACACACAGCCATGGTGTGCTCCCTCTCACACACAGCCATGGTGTGCTCCCTCTCACACACACAGCCATGGTGTGCTCCCTCTCACACACAGAGCCATGCTGTGCTCCCTCTCACACACACAGCCATGCTGTGCTCCCTCTCACACACAGAGCCATGCTGTGCTCCCTCTCACACACACAGCCATGCTGTGCTCCCTCTCACACACAGAGCCATGCTGTGCTCCCTCTCACACACACAGCCATGGTGTGCTCCCTCTCACACACAGAGCCATGCTGTGCTCCCTCTCACACACAGAGCCATGGTGTGCTCCCTCTCACACACAGAGCCATGCTGTGCTCCCTCTCACACACAGCCATGGTGTGCTCCCTCTCACACACAGCCATGCTGTGCTCCCTCTCACACACAGCCATGCTGTGCTCCCTCTCACACACAGAGCCATGGTGTGCTCCCTCTCACACACAGAGCCATGCTGTGCTCCCTCTCACACACAGAGCCATGGTGTGCTCCCTCTCACACACAGAGCCATGCTGTGCTCCCTCTCACACACAGCCATGGTGTGCTCCCTCTCACACACAGCCATGCTGTGCTCCCTCTCACACACAGCCATGCTGTGCTCCCTCTCACACACAGAGCCATGGTGTGCTCCCTCTCACACACAGAGCCATGCTGTGCTCCCTCTCACACACAGCCATGCTGTGCTCCCTCTCACACACAGCCATGCTGTGCTCCCTCTCACACACAGAGCCATGCTGTGCTCCCTCTCACACACAGCCATGGTGTGCTCCCTCTCACACACACAGCCATGCTGTGCTCCCTCTCACACACACAGCCATGCTGTGCTCCCTCTCACACACACAGCCATGGTGTGCTCCCTCTCACACACACAGCCATGCTGTGCTCCCTCTCACACACACAGCCATGCTGTGCTCCCTCTCACACACACAGCCATGGTGTGCTCCCTCTCACACACAGCCATGGTGTGCTCCCTCTCACACACACAGCCATGCTGTGCTCCCTCTCACACACACAGCCATGGTGTGCTCCCTCTCACACACACAGCCATGCTGTGCTCCCTCTCACATACAGCCATGGTGTGCTCCCTCTCACACACACAGCCATGCTGTGCTCCCTCTCACACACACAGCCATGCTGTGCTCCCTCTCACACACAGAGCCATGCTGTGCTCCCTCTCACACACAGAGCCATGGTGTGCTCCCTCTCACACACACAGCCATGGTGTGCTCCCTCTCACACACAGAGCCATGCTGTGCTCCCTCTCACACACACAGCCATGGTGTGCTCCCTCTCACACACACAGCCATGGTGTGCTCCCTCTCACACACAGCCATGGTGTGCTCCCTCTCACACACAGAGCCATGCTGTGCTCCCTCTCACACACAGCCATGGTGTGCTCCCTCTCACACACAGAGCCATGGTGTGCTCCCTCTCACACACAGAGCCATGGTGTGCTCCCTCTCACACACAGAGCCATGGTGTGCTCCCTCTCACACACAGCCATGGTGTGCTCCCTCTCACACACACAGCCATGGTGTGCTCCCTCTCACACACAGCCATGCTGTGCTCCCTCTCACACACAGCCATGCTGTGCTCCCTCTCACACACAGAGCCATGCTGTGCTCCCTCTCACACAGAGCCATGCTGTGCTCCCTCTCACACACACAGCCATGGTGTGCTCCCTCTCACACACACAGCCATGGTGTGCTCCCTCTCACACACAGAGCCATGCTGTGCTCCCTCTCACACACACAGCCATGCTGTGCTCCCTCTCACACACAGCCATGGTGTGCTCCCTCTCACACACAGAGCCATGCTGTGCTCCCTCTCACACACACAGCCATGCTGTGCTCCCTCTCACACACAGCCATGCTGTGCTCCCTCTCACACACAGCCATGCTGTGCTCCCTCTCACACACAGCCATGGTGTGCTCCCTCTCACACACAGCCATGCTGTGCTCCCTCTCACACACAGAGCCATGCTGTGCTCCCTCTCACACACACAGCCATGGTGTGCTCCCTCTCACACACAGCCATGGTGTGCTCCCTCTCACACACAGAGCCATGGTGTGCTCCCTCTCACACACAGCCATGCTGTGCTCCCTCTCACACACAGAGCCATGGTGTGCTCCCTCTCTCACACACAGCCATGCTGTGCTCCCTCTCACACACAGAGCCATGCTGTGCTCCCTCTCTCACACACAGCCATGCTGTGCTCCCTCTCACACACAGAGCCATGGTGTGCTCCCTCTCACACACAGAGCCATGCTGTGCTCCCTCTCACACACAGAGCCATGGTGTGCTCCCTCTCACACACAGAGCCATGCTGTGCTCCCTCTCACACACAGAGCCATGCTGTGCTCCCTCTCACACACAGCCATGGTGTGCTCCCTCTCACACACAGCCATGCTGTGCTCCCTCTCACACACAGCCATGCTGTGCTCCCTCTCACACACAGAGCCATGGTGTGCTCCCTCTCACACACAGCCATGGTGTGCTCCCTCTCACACACAGCCATGCTGTGCTCCCTCTCACACACAGAGCCATGCTGTGCTCCCTCTCACACACAGCCATGCTGTGCTCCCTCTCACACACAGAGCCATGCTGTGCTCCCTCTCACACACACAGCCATGCTGTGCTCCCTCTCACACACACAGCCATGGTGTGCTCCCTCTCACACACAGCCATGGTGTGCTCCCTCTCACACACACAGCCATGCTGTGCTCCCTCTCACACACACAGCCATGGTGTGCTCCCTCTCACATACAGCCATGGTGTGCTCCCTCTCACACACACAGCCATGCTGTGCTCCCTCTCACACACACAGCCATGGTGTGCTCCCTCTCACACACAGAGCCATGCTGTGCTCCCTCTCACACACAGAGCCATGGTGTGCTCCCTCTCACACACAGAGCCATGCTGTGCTCCCTCTCACACACAGCCATGGTGTGCTCCCTCTCACACACAGCCATGCTGTGCTCCCTCTCACACACAGCCATGGTGTGCTCCCTCTCACACACAGAGCCATGGTGTGCTCCCTCTCACACACACAGCCATGGTGTGCTCCCTCTCACACACACAGCCATGCTGTGCTCCCTCTCACACACACAGCCATGCTGTGCTCCCTCTCACACACACAGCCATGGTGTGCTCCCTCTCACACACAGCCATGGTGTGCTCCCTCTCACACACAGAGCCATGGTGTGCTCCCTCTCACACACAGCCATGGTGTGCTCCCTCTCACACACACAGCCATGCTGTGCTCCCTCTCACACACACAGCCATGCTGTGCTCCCTCTCACACACAGCCATGCTGTGCTCCCTCTCACACACAGCCATGGTGTGCTCCCTCTCACACACAGCCATGGTGTGCTCCCTCTCACACACACAGCCATGCTGTGCTCCCTCTCACACACACAGCCATGCTGTGCTCCCTCTCACACACAGCCATGGTGTGCTCCCTCTCACACACACAGCCATGCTGTGCTCCCTCTCACACACAGAGCCATGGTGTGCTCCCTCTCACACACACAGCCATGGTGTGCTCCCTCTCACACACACAGCCATGGTGTGCTCCCTCTCACACACAGCCATGGTGTGCTCCCTCTCACACACAGCCATGCTGTGCTCCCTCTCACACACACAGCCATGCTGTGCTCCCTCTCACACACAGCCATGCTGTGCTCCCTCTCACACACAGAGCCATGGTGTGCTCCCTCTCACACACAGAGCCATGGTGTGCTCCCTCTCACACACAGAGCCATGGTGTGCTCCCTCTCACACGCAGCCATGGTGTGCTCCCTCTCACACGCAGCCATGGTGTGCTCCCTCTCACACACAGAGCCATGCTGTGCTCCCTCTCACACACAGAGCCATGCTGTGCTCCCTCTCACACAGAGCCATGCTGTGCTCCCTCTCACACACAGCCATGCTGTGCTCCCTCTCACACACAGCCATGGTGTGCTCCCTCTCACACACAGAGCCATGCTGTGCTCCCTCTCACACACAGAGCCATGGTGTGCTCCCTCTCACACACAGAGCCATGCTGTGCTCCCTCTCACACACAGCCATGCTGTGCTCCCTCTCACACACAGCCATGGTGTGCTCCCTCTCACACACACAGCCATGCTGTGCTCCCTCTCACACACAGAGCCATGGTGTGCTCCCTCTCACACACACAGCCATGCTGTGCTCCCTCTCACACACACAGCCATGCTGTGCTCCCTCTCACACACAGAGCCATGCTGTGCTCCCTCTCACACACAGAGCCATGCTGTGCTCCCTCTCACACACACAGCCATGGTGTGCTCCCTCTCACACACAGAGCCATGGTGTGCTCCCTCTCACACACAGAGCCATGCTGTGCTCCCTCTCACACACAGAGCCATGGTGTGCTCCCTCTCACACACACAGCCATGCTGTGCTCCCTCTCACACACAGAGCCATGGTGTGCTCCCTCTCACACACAGCCATGCTGTGCTCCCTCTCACACACAGCCATGGTGTGCTCCCTCTCACACACAGAGCCATGCTGTGCTCCCTCTCACACACAGAGCCATGGTGTGCTCCCTCTCACACACAGAGCCATGCTGTGCTCCCTCTCACACACAGAGCCATGGTGTGCTCCCTCTCACACAGAGCCATGCTGTGCTCCCTCTCACACACAGAGCCATGGTGTGCTCCCTCTCACACACAGCCATGGTGTGCTCCCTCTCACACACAGAGCCATGGTGTGCTCCCTCTCACACACACAGCCATGGTGTGCTCCCTCTCACACACGCAGCCATGGTGTGCTCCCTCTCACACACACAGCCATGCTGTGCTCCCTCTCACACACAGAGCCATGGTGTGCTCCCTCTCACACACAGAGCCATGCTGTACTCCCTCTCACACACAGAGCCATGCTGTGCTCCCTCTCACACACAGAGCCATGGTGTGCTCCCTCTCACACACAGCCATGCTGTGCTCCCTCTCACACACAGCCATGGTGTGCTCCCTCTCACACACACAGCCATGCTGTGCTCCCTCTCACACACACAGCCATGGTGTGCTCCCTCTCACACACACAGCCATGCTGTGCTCCCTCTCACACACAGCCATGCTGTGCTCCCTCTCACACACAGAGCCATGGTGTGCTCCCTCTCACACACACAGCCATGCTGTGCTCCCTCTCACACACAGCCATGGTGTGCTCCCTCTCACACACACAGCCATGGTGTGCTCCCTCTCACACACACAGCCATGCTGTGCTCCCTCTCACACAGAGCCATGGTGTGCTCCCTCTCACACACAGCCATGCTGTGCTCCCTCTCACACACACAGCCATGGTGTGCTCCCTCTCACACACACAGCCATGGTGTGCTCCCTCTCACACACACAGCCATGCTGTGCTCCCTCTCACACAGAGCCATGCTGTGCTCCCTCTCACACACACAGCCATGCTGTGCTCCCTCTCACACACACAGCCATGGTGTGCTCCCTCTCACACACACAGCCATGCTGTGCTCCCTCTCACACACAGCCATGGTGTGCTCCCTCTCACACACAGCCATGGTGTGCTCCCTCTCACACACACAGCCATGCTGTGCTCCCTCTCACACACAGAGCCATGCTGTGCTCCCTCTCACACACAGAGCCATGGTGTGCTCCCTCTCACACACAGCCATGGTGTGCTCCCTCTCACACACACAGCCATGGTGTGCTCCCTCTCACACACAGAGCCATGCTGTGCTCCCTCTCACACACACAGCCATGCTGTGCTCCCTCTCACACAGAGCCATGCTGTGCTCCCTCTCACACACAGAGCCATTCTGTGCTCCCTCTCACACAGAGCCATGCTGTGCTCCCTCTCACACACAGAGCCATGGTGTGCTCCCTCTCACACACAGCCATGGTGTGCTCCCTCTCACACACAGAGCCATGGTGTGCTCCCTCTCACACACACAGCCATGGTGTGCTCCCTCTCACACACAGCCATGGTGTGCTCCCTCTCACACACAGCCATGGTGTGCTCCCTCTCACACACAGAGCCATGCTGTGCTCCCTCTCACACACACAGCCATGGTGTGCTCCCTCTCACACACAGCCATGGTGTGCTCCCTCTCACACACACAGCCATGCTGTGCTCCCTCTCACACACAGAGCCATGGTGTGCTCCCTCTCACACACAGCCATGCTGTGCTCCCTCTCACACACAGCCATGGTGTGCTCCCTCTCACACACAGAGCCATGCTGTGCTCCCTCTCACACACAGAGCCATGGTGTGCTCCCTCTCACACACACAGCCATGGTGTGCTCCCTCTCACACACAGAGCCATGCTGTGCTCCCTCTCACACACACAGCCATGGTGTGCTCCCTCTCACACACAGCCATGGTGTGCTCCCTCTCACACACACAGCCATGCTGTGCTCCCTCTCACACACAGAGCCATGGTGTGCTCCCTCTCACACACAGCCATGCTGTGCTCCCTCTCACACACAGCCATGGTGTGCTCCCTCTCACACACAGAGCCATGCTGTGCTCCCTCTCACACACAGAGCCATGGTGTGCTCCCTCTCACACACAGCCATGGTGTGCTCCCTCTCACACACAGAGCCATGGTGTGCTCCCTCTCACACACACAGCCATGGTGTGCTCCCTCTCACACACAGAGCCATGCTGTGCTCCCTCTCACACACACAGCCATGGTGTGCTCCCTCTCACACACAGCCATGCTGTGCTCCCTCTCACACACAGCCATGCTGTGCTCCCTCTCACACACAGAGCCATGGTGTGCTCCCTCTCACACACAGAGCCATGCTGTGCTCCCTCTCACACACAGAGCCATGGTGTGCTCCCTCTCACACACAGCCATGGTGTGCTCCCTCTCACACAGAGCCATGGTGTGCTCCCTCTCACACACAGAGCCATGCTGTGCTCCCTCTCACACACAGAGCCATGCTGTGCTCCCTCTCACACACAGAGCCATGCTGTGCTCCCTCTCACACACACAGCCATGCTGTGCTCCCTCTCACACACAGAGCCATGCTGTGCTCCCTCTCACACACACAGCCATGGTGTGCTCCCTCTCACACACAGCCATGGTGTGCTCCCTCTCACACACACAGCCATGCTGTGCTCCCTCTCACACACAGAGCCATGCTGTGCTCCCTCTCACACACACAGCCATGGTGTGCTCCCTCTCACACACAGCCATGGTGTGCTCCCTCTCACACACACAGCCATGCTGTGCTCCCTCTCACACACAGCCATGGTGTGCTCCCTCTCACACACAGCCATGGTGTGCTCCCTCTCACACACAGAGCCATGGTGTGCTCCCTCTCACACACACAGCCATGGTGTGCTCCCTCTCACACACAGCCATGCTGTGCTCCCTCTCACACACACAGCCATGCTGTACTCCCTCTCACACACAGCCATGGTGTGCTCCCTCTCACACACACAGCCATGCTGTGCTCCCTCTCACACACAGCCATGGTGTGCTCCCTCTCACACACAGAGCCATGGTGTGCTCCCTCTCACACACAGAGCCATGCTGTGCTCCCTCTCACACACAGCCATGCTGTACTCCCTCTCACACGCAGGCTCAGTGGGGCCTCAGTCTGTCCCCTCCATGGCCCCAGAGCAGGGGTTCCTGTGGGGCTTTGGGTACACACTGTGTGCTTGGGCACTGCTGGCTGCACATCCCTATGCAAACTTCCAGGAGCTTCCCCACCTCAGCCCCAGGCTATTGCATTCATCTTGAGATCTTAGTATCATAGTATCATTCAGGGTTGGAAGGGACCACAAGGATCATCTAGTTCCAACCATCCTGCTATGGGCAGGGACACCCCACACTAGATCAGCTTCCTGCATCCCTGCTCAGCACCCAGCTCTTGGGGCAGATGCTGCCAGCCCCAAACTGCTTTCATTTTCCTGTGAGCAATGACCACAGGATCATGGAGTCCCAGAAGTGTTTTGTGTGAAAAGCCCCTCAGGGTCATCCAGGCCAACCATCAGCCCCAGCCAGCCACTGAACCATGGCCCCCAGAGCCATGATCCCCTCCAGGGATGGGGACTCCACCGCCTCCCTGGGCAGCCTGGGCCAGTCCCTGACCCCTCTGGCAGCAAGGAAATGTTTCCTCCTCAGTGCTGCTGTCTTTGCTCTTGGATGCAGAGAAGTGCCTGGGTGGGAAAGACCTTAAGATCATTGAGTCCAACCCTAAGCCAACCTCTCCCTGCACACAGCTCTCACCCCACGGCCCTGAGCTCCTCCTCCCAACACCTCCAGCCATGGGGACTCCACCACCTCCCTGGGCAGCCTCTGCCAGGACCTCACCGCTCTGCAGCAAAGGAATTTCTCCTCCTCTGCAACCTCAGCCTCCCCTGGCACAATCTCAGGCCAGTTCCTCTCCTTCTCTCACCTGAGAGCAGGGAGCAGAGCCCAACCCCCAGCTCCCTGCAGCCTCCTCTCAGGGAGCTGCAGAGAGCAATGAGGTCTCCCTCAGCCTCCTCTGCTCCAGGCTGAACGCTGCCAGCAGCAGTGCTGTGCAAAGCTCAGTGAGCTCTTCCCTTGGCTGGGCTTTCCCCTCTGCCTGGCTGAGAGCAGTGGCAGTGCTGTGATCCTGTGACCCCGGGATGCTTCACCTCTGCTCCTTGGGTGGCAGCCAGTGCCTTGTGGGGAGGGCTGAAAGGCTGAGGAAAGGATGGAAGGCAGAGGAAAGGAAAAGCCTCTTTGGGCTGCTGAGCTGTGCTGAGAGATTGCTACCTGCCCTGGGATCATTCCAGTAGAGGAGAGACATTGATGCTCACAGGGGCAAGGGCAGAGCTAGGAGAACACCAACACAACAGCAGGCAGACTGAGCTGCCAGCACCTCCCACAGCCACACAGACTGAGCTGCCACAGTCCCACAGCACAGCAGAGGGTGGAAGGGACCTCCAGAGATCACCCAGCCCAAGCCCCCTGCCACAGCAGGGTCACCCAGGGCAGGCTGCACAGGAAGGCATCCAGGTGGGACTGGAAAGGCTCCAGAGGAGACTCCACAACCTCCCTGGGCAGCCTGCTCCAGGGCTCTGCCACCCTCACCCTGGCTGCTTCCTGACCCTGGCTGTTCCTGACCCTGGCTGTTCCTGACCCTGGCTGTTCCCTGACCCCAGCTGCTCTCTGACCCTGGCTGTTCCCTGACCTTGGCTGTTCCTGACCCTGGCTATTCCCTGACCCCAGCTGCTCTCTGACCCTGGCTGTTCCCTGACCTTGGCTGTTCCTGACCCTGGCTGTTCCTGACCCTAGCTGCTCTCTGACCCTGGCTGTTCCCTGACCTTGGCTGTTCCTGACCCTGGCTATTCCCTGACCCTAGCTGCTCTCTGACCCTGGCTGTTCCCTGACCTTGGCTGTTCCTGACCCTGGCTATTCCCTGACCCTAGCTGCTCTCTGACCCTGGCTGTTCCCTGACCTTGGCTGTTCCTGACCCTGGCTGTTCCTGACCCTAGCTGCTCTCTGACCCTGGCTGTTCCTGACCCTGGCTGTTCCCAGGCACTGCTATATGCTGGGCAGGGACTGGCTGGAGAGCAGCCCTGAAGAAAAGGCCTTGGGGGTGCTGGGGGAGGAGAAGCTCAGCAGGAGCCAGCAGGGAGCCCTTGCAGCCCAGAGAGCCAAGCAGAACCTGGGCTGCAGCAAGAGAAGTGTGGCCAGCAGGGCCAGGGAGGGGATTCTGCCCCTCTGCTCCACTCTGCTGAGCCCACAGCTGGAGCTCTGGGGCCAGCTCTGCAGCCTCTGTGCCAGGAAGGCTCTGGAGGGGCTGGAAGGTGTCCAGAGCAGGGCCAGGAGGAGGAGCAGAGGGCTGGAGCTGCTCTGCTCTGGAGCCAGCCTGAGAGAGTTGGGGTTGTGCAGGCTGGAGAGGAGAAGGCTCCCAGGAGACCTTCTGGTGGCCTTCCAGGATCTGCAGGGGGCTGCAAGAGAGCTGGGGAGGGACTTTGGAGGGGGTCAGGGAGGGATAGGACTGGGGGGGATGGAGCAGAACTAGAAGTGGGGAGATTGAGCTTGGCTGTGAGGAAGAAGTTGTTGCCCAGGAGGGTGGTGAGAGCCTGGCACAGGTTGCCCAGGGAGGTGGTGGAAGCCTCCTGCCTGGAGGTGTTTGCAGCCAGGCTGGAGGTGGCTGTGAGCAACCTGCTGTGGTGTGAGGTGTCCCTGCCCATGGCAGGGGGTTGGGACTGGCTGAGCCTTGAGCTCCCTTCCAGCCCTGGCAGTTCCATGGTTCTCTGATGTCCAGGCTGAACCAGCTGCCCATGAGTCACCATCAAATCTCAGCTTCCTTCTGCCAGGCCCTGGAACCAGAGCCCTAATTACAGGGCAAGCCTGGAGGAAGCCAGCTGATTATTGACAAGGCTAATGAGAATGAGTCCTGCCTCCAGCTCCTCCTCCTCACGTGGGAGCAGCATCCCAGGGCAAGGGCATTGTGGAAGCCTGCTGGGGGGCTGCTGAGCTGGGCCCTGGCACTAGCCAGGAGGTTGTGAGCTGCCTCTGCTGCTCACCTGAAAATCAAGAGTTAAAAGGTACCCAAAAGTGCAGAGCTCCTTCCTAGAGCCACAGCAAGGTTGGAAGTGAACTCCAGAGATCATCCAGTCCAAGCCCCCTGCCAGAGCAGCATCACCCAGGGCAGGGCACACAGAGCACAGCCAGGTGGGGCTGGAAAGCCTCCAGAGACTCCACAGCCTCTCTGGGCAGCCTGCTCCAGGCCTCCAGCAGCCTCACACCACAGAAGTTTCTCTCATGCTGAGGTGGAACCTCCTGGGCTGCAGTTTGTGTCCCCTGCTCCTTGTCCTGTCCCAGGACAACACTGAGCAGAGCCTGGCCCCTGCTGCTTGGCACTACCCTGCAGATGTTTGTAGCCCTTGGTCAGATCTCTCAGGCTGCTCTTCTCCAGGCTAAGCAGCTCAGGGCTCTCAGCCTTTCCTTCCCCATCTCCATGCAGGCCTCCTGCTCCTTCCCTGTGCTGGCCAAGGCTGAGCCCAGGGAGCAGCTGGAGTCTGGAGCTCCAGCACTGTGCCAGAAGGGCTGCAAAGCCTTTGGTGCTCTTCCAGGCAGCTGCTGCTTCTCCCCCAGCCTGCAGCCCTTTGGCTGTCTTCTTGCAAACAGGGAGGGCTGTCAGGGCTGGTCCTACCCCAGGGTCTCACAGCCAACCCAGGCCAATGGACAGAGCAGCTCTCCAGGGTGGTCCAGCAGAGCCCAGTTAGCCCCTTGCAGGCCAGCAGGCCTCAAGGGGTCCCTGCCCACGGCAGGGGGGTTGGAACTGGATGATCCTTGAGGTCCCTTCCACCCCTGACAGCTCTCTGCTTGCAGGAGTGCAGTGCTCCACACAGCAGCCTGCAGCTCAGTGCAGAGCCAGGGGGGAGCAAACCACCCCAGGGAGCAGCTCCTGCTGCACAGCTGTGGAAGCCCTGAGCCTCCTGCAGCAGCTGGAGCCAGTGGTGCTGGGGAGTGCTGCTGACCTCTGCTGCAGCAAGGGGATGAGCCCTGCTAGGGCAAAATCCAGCCCCAGCACCTGGAGGAAGCTGGGGCAGGAGAGAGGGAAGGACACTCATGGGGACAGGGCCTGCAGCCCTTTGAGCTCTGCCCAGGGCCAGCTCCTGTGGCCCCTGCTGTGGAATGAACCCTGAGACCTGAGCTGAGCCCAGAGCTGCCCTGCCTGCCCCTCCAGCTGACCACATCTCCTCTTTTCCAGGCCTGGAGACCTCCACACCCCATGGCAGCTTCCCCCTCACTGGGCTGCACAGGCTGGGGGTGGGGGGCAGGCATCAGAAGGTCACCCCAGGCCACCCCAAAACCAGCTCCAGGGCTGACTGCCTGGATCAGGATGTGGGATGGAGGGAGATGAGGACCAGGCTCAGCTCCAGGCTGAAGAGATGCTTCCTGCCAGGCCTGCCTGGGCAGCCCCAGGGGAGTGCTGTGGGGGGAGCCTGGCCTCTGGCCCCTGCAGGCTCCTGCAATAACTCAGAGCTGCTGTGGGGAAGGCAGGAATGAGCAGGAAGTCAATTCTCCATTTCCCAGCTGTGTGCAACCAGCTTCCAGCAGGCAGCCTGGAAATAAATCTCCATCAGAGTAGTTAGCACTTAATTAACATCACTGCCTGCAGCATGCATTGCCAGCCCAGGGAGAGCCACAGCTCCTCCCCTGCTGATGTGCAGCGAGGTGGAGCTGGAGCTGGGGCTGGGGCACAGCTGGTGGCAGTTCTCCAGCCTGGGCTTTCAGCTCTGCTGCACGGTGTGCTGGACTTGTGCTGCCCAGGCAGGGAAGCTCTGCCTCAGCTTCACACAGCCACAGAGGTGTTACAGCTGGAAAAGGCCTCCAGGACCATGGAGTCCAACACCAACCCAACCCAACCCCACCATGGCCACCAAGCCATGGCCCCACGAGCCATGGCCGAGGCTTCTGGAACTCCTCCAGGCATGGGGACTCCACCACCTCCCTGGGCAGCCTCTGCTTCAAGGCCACACCTGCAGTCCTGTGTCCAGCTCTGGGCTCCTCAGGTTAGGAAAGAGGTTGAGCATGAGCCAGCAGTGTGCTCAGGGGGCCAAGAGGGCCAAGGGCATCCTGGCCTGCAGCAGGAAGAGTGTGGCCAGCAGGAGCAGGGAGCTCATCCTGCCCTGTGCTCAGCACTGCTCAGGCCACACCTGCAGTCCTGTGTCCAGCTCTGGGCTCCTCAGGTCAGGAAAGAGGTTGAGCTGCTGGAAGGTGTCCAGAGAAGGGCAACAAAGCTGGGGAGGGGTCTGGGGCACAGCCCTGTGAGGAGAGGCTGAGGGAGCTGGGGTTGCTTAGCCTGCAGAAGAGGAGGCTCAGGGGAGACCTTCTTGCTCTCTGCAACTCCCTGCAGGGAGGTTGGAGCCAGGTGGGGGTTGGGCTCTTCTCCCAGGCAGCCAGCAGCAGAACAAGAGGACACAGTCTCAAGCTGTGCCAGGGGAGGTTGAGGCTGGAGGTGAGGAGAAAGTTCTTCCCAGCCAGAGAGATTGGCCCTGGGGATGTGCTGCCCAGGGAGGTGGTGGAGTCCCTGTGTCTGGAGGTGTTCAAGAAAGGCTTGGATGTGGCACTTGGAGCCAGGGTTTGGTTGTCAGGAGGTGTTGGGTGACAGCTTGGACTGGATGATCTCTGAGGTCTTTTCCAACCTGGTCTATTCTATTCTATTCTATTCTATTCTAGTCCCTGACCACTCTGGCAACAAGGAAATGTTTCCTCCTCAGTGCTGCTGTCTTTGCTCTTAGAAGCAGAGAAGTGCCTGGGTGGGAAAGAGCTTAAGATCATTGAGTCCAGCCCTAAGCCAACCTCTCCCTGCACACAGCTCTCACCCCATGGCCCTGAGCTCCTCCTCCCAACACCTCCAGCCATGGGGACTCCACCACCTCCCTGGGCAGCCTCTGCCAGGCCCTGACCACTCTGGCAGCAAGGAAATGTTTCCTCCTCTGCAACCTCAGCCTCCCCTGGCACAGTTTCAGGCCAGTTCCTCTCCTTCCATCACCTGAGAGCAGGGAGCAGAGCCCAAGCCCCACCTGGCTCCAGCCTCCTTTCAGGGAGGGTTTGCTGGCAGCCAGCTCTGTGCCAGGCACAGTGCTGCAATCCCCTTCCCACCAGGCTCAGTTCCTACCTAGGGAGCTAGCCCCAGCTAGTGGCACCCCCTGGCATGCAGCTGTGTGCCCAGATGCCACTGCAGCTGGAGCCTGCTGCTTCCTTGGCTGGCCACCCCCTCCCTGCCTTTGCCTCCACTGCTCACTGGTGATGTCTGCTCACATGCTGGGTCCTGCTTTGCATCCCTGCCAGGTGAGCCAGCAAAGGAAGCAAACCCTGGTGGGTAGCAGCAGCCCCCTGTGAAAGAAGGGAGCCAAGATGTAAGAGTCCACTTGTGCTGCCCTCCTCTCCTCATCCTGCTTGGCACTCCTCTCCAAACCCTCTGCACCCAGTGACCAAGGAATCCTGCCAGCACTCCTGGGGGGAAGAAACTGGGGGCAAGCAAGCTGGGGAGGGACTTTGGAGGGGGTCAGGGAGGGACTTTGGAGGGGGTCAGGGAGGGATAGGACTGGGGGGGATACTGGGGGGGATAGGACTGGGAGCTCTGTCTCCCCAGGAGCACTCCAGGCACTCTGGCAGTGGGGGCAAGGAGGGGGACAGGAAGGATGAAGATGAGCAGGGGAGGAAGGGCAGCCCTGGCAGGACAGCTGGCTGCCAGGTGACAAACACTGTGCCCAAATCCCCTGCCAGAGGAGGGGTGCTTTAAGTCAGACCTTAGGAAGAAGTTGTTGGCCAGGAGGATGGTGAGAGCCTGGCACAGGTTGCCCAGGGAGGTGGTGGAAGCCTCCTGCCTGGAGGTGTTTGCAGCCAGGCTGGAGGTGGCTGTGAGCAACCTGCCGTGGTGTGAGGTGGGTTGGAGCTGGCTGAGCCTTGAGCTCCCTTCCAGCCCTGACAGTTCTGAGCCCCTCAGGACCCAGGGAGAGGGAAAATATTTTACTCCTTCTCTATGAGTAAACAAGAAAATGCTGCAAACCAGGACTGGAAGAAACCTTTGAGCTCCTCCAGCCCAAGCACTCCCCCAGAGCTCCCAAAGTCTCCACTGCTGCTGAGCCACTGCCCCACAGCCCTCAGCACCACTTCCAAGAAGCTCTGAAACACCTCCAGGCGTGGGGACTCACAGTCTCAAGCTGTGCCAGGGGAGGTTCAGGCTGGAGGTGAGGAAGAAATTCTTCCCAGCAAGAGAGATTGGCCCTGGGGATGTGCTGCCCAGGGAGGTGGTGGAGTCCCCATCCCTGGAGGTGGTTAGGAAGAGCCTGGCTGAGGCCCTTGGTGCCAGGGTTGAGTTGATCAGAAGGTGTTGGGTTGGACTTGATGCTCTGGAAGCTCTTTTCCAACCTGGTTAACTCTGTGTTCTGTATTCTGGCTCCACCACCTGCCTGGGCAGCCTGGGGCAGGGCCTGAGACCCCTTCTGGGTAGAGATTGCTCCTGTGATTCAGAATCAGTGCTGGGTTTGTGAGCCCCCCCCTCCTTTTGCCCCCCCAGCAGTCCCTGGAGCCTGGGTGCCTGCAGCTGGTGGTGGGGCAGGGGCAGAGCAGCCCTGGGAGTAAAGCCCAGGGCTGTGCAGCAGGCAAGGATCTGAGCCCTGCCTACAGCAGCAGGGCAGCCTGGGCAGGGGATGGCAGCAGAGCTCTGCAGGCTGTGGCCTGCTCTTTGCTTTGGGAGCAGCACACCCTGGGAGGTGCTCTGGTCCCCAGCCCCTGCAGGGCCACCCCAGGCTCTGGAGCTGTGGCACACCCGAGGGTCTCATCCTGCTGCTGTGCTGTGCTGCTTGGAAACCAGGCTGCAGCCAGCCAGCAGCCCCAGCTGCAGCAGCTCCCATGGGAGAGCCTTCCCTCTGGGATGCAGGTGTCAGGAGTGCCTCCCCAAGCAGCACAGCTCACAGCCTGCCCTTCAGCTTTGGAAAGCTCCTTCTGGGTCATTCATTTCCTCGGGTCTCAGGCACAGAACTGGAGAGCACAGCTGGGCAGCTGTGCTGGGCTGCTGTGCCCTGCAGACAGCTGTGGGCAGGGCCAGCACAGCCACCACAGCTGGCTCCCTGCATGGGCATCAGCACAGCTCCCCACAGCAGCTGCCAGGGCTGGCTGCCCTGCAGGGACCACAGGAGCACAGAGTGCCAGGGCTGGGAGGGAGCTCTGAACTCATCCAGGCCAAGGCAGGGCACCCAGAGGAGGCCACACAGGAGCACATCCAGCTGGGCCTTGGGTGAACCCAGAGATGGAGACTCCACCACCTCCCTGGGCAGCCTGCTCCAGGCTCTGGCACCCTGGGATTGAGGCAGTTCCTCCTCCTGTCTGGCTGGAACTTGTCATGCTCCAGTTTGTGCCCCCTGCCCCTTGCCCTGGCACTGGGCACCACGGGAGGGGCTGGCCCCAGCCTCCTGACAGCCACCCTGTAACTATTGATCAGCATTGATCAGATCCTCCCTCACTCAGATCCTCCCCAGGCTGAGAGGCCCCAAGTCCCTCCTCAGCTTTCCTCCTCCACAGAGCTGTCCCAGTCCCCTCAGCACCTTCCAGCCTTTTGCTGTCCCCTCTGCAGCAGGTCTCTGTCTCTCCTGAGCTGGGGAGCCCAGAACTGGGCACAGGATTCCAGGTGTGGCCTCAGCAGGGCAGAGCAGGGGGGCAGAAGAACCTCCTTGATCTGCCTGCTGACAATTGTTGAGGAGAGCAGCCTGCAGGAGCCAGGGGCAGGCAGAGCCCAAGGGGCTTTGGGGACCTGTCTGAGACAGAGCGAGGAGAGAGGGCTGTGGGGTGCAGCAGCTGCCTCACTGTGCATGGAGCTCCTCACAGAGTGGCTGCCTTGCTGCCCTGCTGCTCTGCTGCACTGCTGCTCTGCTGCCTTGCTGCTCTGCTGCACTGCTGCCCTGCTGCTCTGCTGCACTGCTGCTCTGCTGCCTTGCTGGACTGATGCTCTGCTGCCTTGCTACACTGCTGCCTTGCTGCTCTGCTGCCTTGCTGCCCTGCTGCCTTGCTGCACTGCTGCCTTGCTGCTCTGCTGCCTTGCTACACTGCTGCCTTGCTGCTCTGCTGCCTTGCTGCTCTGCTGCACTGCTGCTTTGCTGCCTTGCTGCTCTCCTGCCTTGCTGCACTCCTGCCTTGCTGCACTGCTGCCTTGCTGCCCTGCTGCACTGCTGCTCTGCTGCCTTGCTGCTCTGCTGCCTTGCTGCACTCCTGCCTTGCTGCTTTGCTGCCTTGCTGCTCTGCTGCCTTGCTGCTCTGCTGCCTTGCTGCACTCCTGCCTTGCTGCTTTGCTGCCTTGCTGCTCTGCTGCCTTGCTGCTCTGCTGCCTTGCTGCACTCCTGCCTTGCTGCTCTGCTGCCTTGCTGCTCTGCTGCCTTGCTGCACTGCTGCCTTGCTGCACTCCTGCCTTGCTGCTTTGCTGCCTTGCTGCTCTGCTGCCTTGCTGCTCTGCTGCCTTGCTGCACTCCTGCCTTGCTGCTTTGCTGCCTTGCTGCTCTGCTGCCTTGCTGCACTCCTGCCTTGCTGCTCTGCTGCCTTGCTGCTCTGCTGCCTTGCTGCACTCCTGCCTTGCTGCTTTGCTGCCTTGCTGCTCTGCTGCCTTGCTGCCCTGCTGCCTTGCTGCTCTGCTGCCTTGCTGCACTGCTGCCTTGCTGCTCTGCTGCCTTGCTACACTGCTGCCTTGCTGCTCTGCTGCCTTGCTGCTCTGCTGCACTGCTGCTCTGCTGCACTGCTGCTCTGCTGCCTTGCTGCACTCCTGCCTTGCTGCTCTGCTGCCTTGCTACACTGCTGCCTTGCTGCTCTGCTGCCTTGCTACACTGCTGCCTTGCTGCTCTGCTGCCTTGCTGCCCTGCTGCACTGCTGCTCTGCTGCCTTGCTGCTCTGCTGCCTTGCTGCACTCCTGCCTTGCTGCTTTGCTGCCTTGCTGCTCTGCTGCCTTGCTGCTCTGCTGCCTTGCTGCACTCCTGCCTTGCTGCTTTGCTGCCTTGCTGCTCTGCTGCCTTGCTGCTCTGCTGCCTTGCTGCACTCCTGCCTTGCTGCTCTGCTGCCTTGCTGCTCTGCTGCCTTGCTGCACTGCTGCCTTGCTGCACTCCTGCCTTGCTGCTTTGCTGCCTTGCTGCTCTGCTGCCTTGCTGCTCTGCTGCCTTGCTGCACTCCTGCCTTGCTGCTTTGCTGCCTTGCTGCTCTGCTGCCTTGCTGCACTCCTGCCTTGCTGCTCTGCTGCCTTGCTGCTCTGCTGCCTTGCTGCACTCCTGCCTTGCTGCTTTGCTGCCTTGCTGCTCTGCTGCCTTGCTGCCCTGCTGCCTTGCTGCTCTGCTGCCTTGCTGCACTGCTGCCTTGCTGCTCTGCTGCCTTGCTACACTGCTGCCTTGCTGCTCTGCTGCCTTGCTGCTCTGCTGCACTGCTGCTCTGCTGCTCTCCTGCCTTGCTGCACTCCTGCCTTGCTGCACTGCTGCCTTGCTGCCCTGCTGCACTGCTGCTCTGCTGCCTTGCTGCTCTGCTGCCTTGCTGCACTGCTGCCTTGCTGCTTTGCTGCCTTGCTGCTCTGCTGCCTTGCTGCTCTGCTGCCTTGCTGCACTCCTGCCTTGCTGCTCTGCTGCCTTGCTGCTCTGCTGCCTTGCTGCACTCCTGCCTTGCTGCTTTGCTGCCTTGCTGCTCTGCTGCCTTGCTGCTCTGCTGCCTTGCTGCACTCCTGCCTTGCTGCTTTGCTGCCTTGCTGCTCTGCTGCCTTGCTGCTCTGCTGCCTTGCTGCACTCCTGCCTTGCTGCTCTGCTGCCTTGCTGCTCTGCTGCCTTGCTGCACTCCTGCCTTGCTGCTTTGCTGCCTTGCTGCTCTGCTGCCTTGCTGCTCTGCTGCCTTGCTGCACTCCTGCCTTGCTGCTTTGCTGCCTTGCTGCTCTGCTGCCTTGCTGCTCTGCTGCCTTGCTGCACTCCTGCCTTGCTGCTTTGCTGCCTTGCTGCTCTGCTGCCTTGCTGCTCTGCTGCCTTGCTGCACTCCTGCCTTGCTGCTCTGCTGCCTTGCTGCTCTGCTGCCTTGCTGCACTCCTGCCTTGCTGCTTTGCTGCCTTGCTGCTCTGCTGCCTTGCTGCTCTGCTGCCTTGCTGCACTGCTGCCTTGCTGCTTTGCTGCCTTGCTGCTCTGCTGCACTGCTGCTCTGCTGCCTTGCTGCACTCCTGCCTTGCTGCTTTGCTGCCTTGCTGCTCTGCTGCCTTGCTGCACTCCTGCCTTGCTGCTCTGCTGCCTTGCTGCTCTGCTGCCTTGCTGCACTCCTGCCTTGCTGCTTTGCTGCCTTGCTGCTCTGCTGCCTTGCTGCCCTGCTGCCTTGCTGCTCTGCTGCCTTGCTGCACTGCTGCCTTGCTGCTCTGCTGCCTTGCTGCACTGCTGCCTTGCTGCTCTGCTGCCTTGCTACACTGCTGCCTTGCTGCTCTGCTGCCTTGCTACACTGCTGCCTTGCTGCTCTGCTGCCTTGCTGCTCTGCTGCACTGCTGCTCTGCTGCCTTGCTGCACTCCTGCCTTGCTGCACTCCTGCCTTGCTGCACTGCTGCCTTGCTGCCCTGCTGCCTTGCTGCTCTCCTGCCTTGGTGCTCTGCTGCTCTCCTGCCTTGCTGCACTGCTGCCTTGCTGCTCTGCTGCCCTGCTGCACTGCTGCCTTGCTGCTCTGCTGCCTTGCTGCTCTGCTGCCCTGCTGCACTGCTGCCTTGCTGCTCTCCTGCCTTGCTGCACTCCTGCCTTGCTGCTCTCCTGCCTTGCTGCTCTGCTGCACTCCTGCCTTGCTGCTCTCCTGCCTTGCTGCTCTGCTGCACTCCTGCCTTGCTGCTCTCCTGCCTTGCTGCTCTCCTGCCTTGCTGCTCTGCTGCCTTGCTGCTCCTCCCTGCAGGGAGACCTCAGGGCAAAGGAAGTGACCTGGTGTGAGGTGTCCCTGCCCATGGCAGGGGGTTGCAGCTGGATGGCCCTTGGTGTCCCTTCCAGCCCTGTGGTGCTGTGAAGATGTGATGGAGCATTCAGTAGCCAGCTGGTGGTAACACCAAGCCTGAGGCCAGCTGTGTTCACCCAGCTTGCTGAGTTAAAGCTGGCACCAGCAGCTCTCTGGAGGGCAGAGGAGACTGGGCAGGAGCTGTACTCAGGCAGTGCTGAGCCCTGGGGCAGAACCTCACCAGCCCTGCTGGGCTCATGGAGGGATGCAGCATTTTCTGTCCAGGAAGGGTAGAATCAGAGAGTTGTTTGGGTTGGCAAAGCCTCTGAGATCACCCAGGCCAACACCAGCCCAACCCCACCGTGGCCACCAAGCCATGGCCCCAGGCAGCCTTCTGGGACTGTCCCTGCAGGAATGCAGAGGGCAGCTCTGTGGCACTGCCAGAGCCACACAACCCTCACTCCTCACAGAGCCTCTCCCTGTAGCAAACACTTCCCTGGCAGCAAGTGGCACTGGAGGCCTGCTGAGGTGCCCAGCCATGGGCAAGGAGCAGTGAGGGCAGGGGTCTGGTGGCCAGGCTGGGCTGACACTGCTGGGGGAAGCTCCCAGCAGCAATCAGGACTGGGGTGGGCACCCTGCAAGCCAGGAGGAAGGCCCTAGCTGGCAGATCCCTGTGGTGTTTCTTCCCTCCATCATCATCATCACCATCACCATCATCACCTAGCCTGCAGCTGGGGCCATGCAGGGCAGCAGGGAGCTGGCAGCTCAGCTGCCAGTGGTGAGGGCAGCACAGGGGCTCCTGCCTGCTGGGCAAGGCAGCAAGGGGCAGTGCTCCAGGGAGCACACAGCCCTCCTGCAGCTGCTCTTAGCCATCCTTCCCCAGGGCACAGATGCCAGCAGGAAGCAGGTGCAGCTGGCTGGCACTCTGCTGTGCCCTGCAGCTGGCAGCCCTGCCCCCTCCTCTCCCCCCCACCCTGCAAGGGCTGGCAGCCTGTGCCTGTGCCACCAACCACCCTCTGGGCTCTGCCATCCCGAGTGCAGCTTCAGCTCTGTGCCCCTCACTCTGAGAAGGATGTTGAGGGGTTGGAGAGAGTCCAAAGGAGAGCAACCACACTGGGGAAGGGCCTGGCACAAGTGCTGTGGGGGGCTGCTGAGGGAGCTGGGGGGGTTTGGTGTGGAGCAGAGGAGGCTGAGGGAGACCTCATTGCTCTCTGCAGCTCCCTGAGAGGAGGCTGGAACCAGGGGGTGTTGGGCTCCTCTCACAGGCAACAAGTGCCAGGAGGAGAGGAAATGGCCTCAAGCTGTGCCAGGGGAGGCTCAGGCTGGAGCTCAGGAACAATCTCTTCCCAGAAGGGCTCTCAGGCACTGTCCCAGGCTGCCCAGGGGGGTGGTGGAGTCCCCAGCCCTGGAGGCTGCCTGGATGTGGTGCTGAGGGCTGTGGGGCAGTGGCTCAGCAGCAGTGGTGGCTTGGGGAGCTCTGGGGGAGCAGTTGGATGTGATGAGCTCAGAGGTCTCTTCCCACCTCAGCAGCTCCCTGCTTCTCCCTGCTTCTCCCTGCCCCCCTGCCAGGAGCCTGCTCCTGCTGCCCCCGGGGCGGTGCTCAGCCTGGCCCCTCGCAGGGGACCCCCAGGCACATGCAGGCCATCAGCTCTGCACTGGTGGCAGTGGATGAACCTCACTGCTGCTGCTGTGCCCCCACAGACTGCAGCAGCCCTCCCCCTGCCCCCTCCCCGCTGTGCTGCTGCCCTGTGGGTGCTGGCACTGCCCTGTCCCTGGCCTGGGCACAGCAGAGCGCTGGGCACAGCCCCTGCAGCCACCTCGGCTCCCAGCCCCTGCAGGGGGTTTGGCCTCCAGCAGCGAAGTTCCCAGAGCTGAAGATTCCTTTCCAAGTGGCACTCAGCTGGCCCTGAGGCCACCCCCTCCTCACAGCCTCTGCTCTGCTTTCAGCACTGGGCACAGCAGGGGCAGAGCGTTGGTCCTGAGCTCCAGGTGCAGCTCTGCTGAGCTGCCTTGGGTGGAGCAGAGGCCAAGGCTCCACTGCAGGTGTGTTGTACCCACTTCTCCCTTGCCTTCTCCACAAGTGCTGCTGCTGATTCCTGCCCCCCCCCGGCTCTTTCTCATGCTGTCTCCAGCCTGCTGCAGGCTCTTCTTCCACCTCCAGCTTTAGGAAGTCCAACTGCCAGGGTCACAGAGGGCTGTGGCCTCCCTGCCTGGCACCTGGGCTGGGAGGTGCAAGGCTAAAGAAGACCTTCAGCTAGCTCAGAGTCACAGACTGCACTGGGTTGGAAGGGACCCTCCCAGGTCATCTTGTGTCCCCCCCCCCGCAGGGAGCAGGGACACCTCCCCGCATGGGCACTGGCAGCACAGGAGGCCAGGGGCAGCCTGGGCTGCAGCCAGAGCAGTATGGCCAGAGCTGGGGAGAGAGGATCCTGCCCCTCTGCTCTGCTCTGGGGAGACCTCACCTGCAGGGCTGGGGCCAGCTGTGGGGACACCAACACAAGAGAGACCTGGAGCTGATGGAGAGAGTACAGAGGAGGCCACAGAGATGCTCAGAGGGCTGCAGAACCTCTGCTGTGAGGAGAGGCTGGGAGAGTTGGGGCTGTTGAGCCTGGAGAAGAGAAGGCTGCAGGGAGACCTCAGAGCTGCAGCTCAATACCTGCAGGGGAGCTGCAGAGGGGCTGGGGAGGGACTGCTCAGGAGGGGCTGTGGGGACAGGACCAGGGGCAACGGTTTGGAACTGGAGCAGGAGGATGTTCTGCACAGGGAGGCTGGGGAGAGCCTGGCACAGGAACTATGATCCTGTGCCCATCTATGATCTGTGTCTCCCCCAGCTCCAAGCCCTGCCTGGGCAAAGGGAGCTGACAGGCCTGGCAGGATGGGGCAGGCTCAGCTCCCAGCTGGTTCCTCTGGAGCACAGCTGGCTGGGGGAAGTGGGAGAGGCTTTGCCCCAAGCCCCCAGGGACTGCTGCCCTGGGTCTCCAGTGCTCTCCAGCTGGTTTGGGTTTCTCTCCCTGAGTCTCAGCACTCAGGGCAAGGCCAGCTCCAGCCAAGCCTGCCCTTGGGCATGGCACATCCCACAGGGCATCCAGTGCCAGGGCACCACTGGGCAATCATCCCCACAGTGAGAGAAAGCTGCTCTAGTTGTTTCCTGAAGCCACAGGGGTGACCACAGCTCCCCTGGATGGCCAAGGGCTCCTTCACTGAGGCTCCTGGGCCCTTGCAGGCAGCTGTCAGCTCCAGCTGAACGCTTGGCTGCATCTGGGACTGGGTCCAGCTTCATGCTCGAGGGTGCTGCCTGCTGAGCCATGCCCAGGACACCACATGGTTCCTGCCAGCTCCAAGGCTCAGAGCATGCCCAGAGTCCCCTTCCTGAGATGGTCAGAGCAGGCTGAGCTGAGCAGGCACAGACTCTGCAGCCCCAGGGCTGAGAGGTGCTGAAGGTTTGCACACCTCTGATGCTCTGCAGGGAGCAGCCCCAGGGCCATCTGCTGAGGTTCAGCACCAGGGGCTCAGCTGCCTGAGGTCTCAGTATGCAGCAGGAGGCTCAGAGACTTCTGTTTGGATTCAACAAGGCCAAGGGCAAGGTCCTGCAGCTGGGGCAGGGCAATCCCAGGCACTGCTAGAGGCTGGGCAGGGACTGGCTAAGAGCAGCCCTGGAGAAAAGGCCTTGGGGTGCTGGGGGAGGAGAAGCTCAGCAGGAGCCAGCAGGGAGCCCTTGCAGCCCAGAGAGCCAAGCAGAGCCTGGGCTGCAGCAAGAGAAGTGTGGCCAGCAGGGCCAGGGAGGGGATTCTGCCCCTCTGCTCCACTCTGCTGAGCTCACAGCTGGAGCTCTGGGGCCAGCTCTGCAGCCTCTGTGCCAGGAAGGCTCTGGAGGGGCTGGAAGGTGTCCAGAGCAGGGCCAGGAGGAGGAGCAGAGGGCTGGAGCTGCTCTGCTCTGGAGACAGCCTGAGAGAGTTGGGGTTGTGCAGGCTGGAGAGGAGAAGGCTCCCAGGAGACCTTCTGGTGGCCTTCCAGGATCTGCAGGGGGCTACAAGAGAGCTGGGGAGGGACTTTGGAGGGGGTGAGGGAGGGATAGGGGTCTGGGACAGCTCTGAGGGGGGCAGGAATCAGGCCTGGGACAGAAAGGCAGCAATGGGCACTGGCAGCCCAGAAGGCCAAGGGCAGCTCAGCTGCCAGTGCCCATTGCCAGAGGTGGAGGGAGAGGATCCAGAGGTGGAAGCCTCCTGCCTGGAGGTGTTTGCAGCCAGGCTGGAGGTGGCTGTGAGCAACCTGCTGTGGTGTGAGGTGTCCCTGCCCATGGCAGGGGGTTGGGGCTGGCTGAGCCTTGAGCTCCCTTCCAGCCCTGGCAGCTCTGTGGTGCTGTGGTTCTAAGGAGGGAGCAGGACAGTGGGTGCCAGCTGGGTGGCATCTTGTGGGCACTAGCAAGCAGGGAGTGGCTCAGGTGTGCTGGAGCTGCTGGCACAGCCCTCTGCCTGGTTGCCTCCTGCCAGACAAGAGGGTGCTGCCTTGTGGTGCAGGAAGAACTCTGCAGACCTAGGCAGAACTGCAGCTCCTGTCCCACAGCACCGTGCCCCAGTGCCAGGCCTGCCAATGGCTCAGGGAGTCCAAGTGGCTGTGAGTTGGAGACAGGAGACAGCCTCCAGCTGCCAGCAGCCAGTCCTGGAGCTGGGGTGTGCCAGGGCTGGGGTGTGCCAGGGCTGGGGTGTGCTAGGGCTGGGCTGTGCCAGGGCTGGGCTGTGCCAGGGCTGGGCACAAGACCTCAGTGGCTTCTTGACAGACTGGAGAACCCTGGCATGGGTTGGGCTGGAAGGGAGCTCAGAGCTCAGCCAGCTCCAGCCCCCTGCCATGGGCAGGGACCCCTCCCACCAGCACAGGCTGCTCAGGGCCTCATCCAGCCTGGTCCTGAACACCTCCAGGCAGGAGGCAGCCACAGCCTCCCTGGGCAGCCTGTGCCAGGCTCTCCCCAGCCTCACTGCCAACAATTTCTTCCTCCTCCCCACTCTCAGCCTCTCCTCTCCCAGCTCAAAGCCATTGTTCCTCAGCCTGGCACTCCCAGCCCCTGCCCAGAGTCCCTGCCCAGTTCCCCTGGGCCCCCCCTCGCCCTGGCTGCCCCTGCTCTGCCAGGGGGTTGGACTGGATGAGCTCCCAAGGTCCCTTCCAGCCCCTCCCATTCTGTGACTCTGGGCTGGGTCTTCTTCCCAGCTGCTCTGTGACCTCTGTGTCTGTGCAGGAGGGCAGCCACCCCTGGGCCAGGCAGGGGCACCAGAGGGCAGGAGGAGCACCTCCTGCTGTGCCCACAACAAGGGCTGGCACCGCTGTGGCTTGGCCAGAAGTCTGCAGTGCAGAGGGCCCAGCCCTGGTGCCAGCCCCTGCAGAGTGGCCCTTCCACTCCAGAGGGCACAGGTGGAGGGAGCAGGAGCTGACAGATGACTTCCTCTCTCTGCAGCCTAAATCCTCTGTGGCTTTGCCCAGTGGGAGAGGCCAGAGGGGCCCTGCAGTGCCTGGCAGGGGGGAGGCAGGGGGGGCTCTGCCAGGCTGCTGTTTGGTGAGGGCAGGGAGCTGCTGAGCTCCCCAAGCTGCCTGGCAGCCTTCAGGGCAGCAGTGGCTCAGCTCTGCTGAGCAGCAGGCCCGGGGTGGGGGGCAGGGGGAGAGCTCCCAATTAGCTCCTGCTCAGGCTGGCTCCTGCCTGCTGTGCTGCCCCAGCCCTGCCATGACTCATGAGCCTGCCTGGATTTACAGAGATAAATTTGGCATCAAAGCCCCAACAAGGCATCAAACCCTGCTGCCCCTGAGGCTGCTGCTGCTGCTGCTGCTGCTGCTCCCACATCTGCAGTGGGCAGCAGAAGCTTTCTCCCAGCACTGCTTTGCCAGCACTGGAGCAAGAGTGAGGTTGCCAGGATGAGTGTGGCCAGCAGGGCAAGGGAGGTCCTCCTCCCCCTCCAGGCTGCTGGAGGCCTGGAGCAGGCTGCCCAGAGAGGTTGTGGAGTCTCCTGCTCTGGAGGCTTTCACCTGGCTGTGTCCTGTGTGCCCTGCCCTGGGTGATGCTGCTCTGGCAGGGGGCTGGGGCTCAATCTTCAGAGCTCCCTTCCATCCCCTCCCGTTCTGTGCTTCTGTGATCCTGCAGGACTGATCTTTTGGAGGTGGAATTTTACTCTCCTGCCCAGGACAAAAAGAAAACAGAGAAACATCTCCACTTCCACCCACACAACCCCCCCCTGCTGCTGCTGGGGGCTCCCCTTACAGCCCTGGAAATAACAGCCCCCAAGAGCCCCCAGGAGTCCTTTCTGCTGACAGGCAACTGTGCCTAAAATGCCCTCAGAGCCTTTGCTTCAGGTGCCAAGCCCAACCCTCCCCTGGCACAGCCCGAGACTGTGTCCTCTTGTTCTGGTGCTGGGTGACTCCACCACCTCCCTGGGCAGCACATCCCAATGGCTAACAACTCTCTCAGGGAAGAACTTTATCCTCACCTCCAGCCTGAACCTCCCCTGGCACAGCTTGAGACTGTGTCCTCTTGTTCTGCTGCTGGCTGCCTGGGAGCAGAGCCCAACCCCCACCTGGCTCCAACCTCCCTGCAGGGAGTTGCAGAGAGCAAGAAGGTCTCCCCTGAGCCTCCTCTTCTGCAGGCTAAGCAACCCCAGCTCCCTCAGCCTCTCCTCACAGGGCTGTGCCCCAGACCCCTCCCCAGCTTTCTTGCCCTTCTCTGGACACCTTCCAGCAGCTCAACCTCTTTCCTGACCTGAGGAGCCCAGAGCTGGACTCAGGACTGCAGGTGTGGCCTGAGCAGTGCTGAGCACAGGGCAGGATGAGCTCCCTGCTCCTGCTGGCCACACTCTTCCTGCTGCAGGCCAGGATGCCCTTGGCCCTCTTGGCCCCTTGGGCACACTGCTGGCTCCTGTTCAGCTGCTGTCAATCAGCACCCCCAGGTCCCTCTCTGCCTGGCTGCTCTCAGCCACTCTGCCCCCAGCTTGTAGCTCTGCCTGGGGTTGCTGTGGCCAAAGTGCAGCCCCTGGCACTTGGACTTGTTAAATGCCATCCTGTTGGGCTCTGCCCATCTGCCCAGCCTGTCCAGGTCCCTCTGCAGAGCCCTTCTGCCCTCTAACTGACCAACTCCTGCCCCCAGCTTGCTGTCAGCTGCACATTTGCTGCTGACTGACTCAATGCCCTCCTCCAGATCATCAATGAAGATGTTAAAGAGCACAGGGCCCAGCACTGCTCCCTGGGGCACAGCACTGGGGCCTGGCTGCCAGCTGGCTGTGGCACCATTCACCACCACTCTCTGGGCTCAGCCTCCAGCCACTTCCTAACCCAGCTCAGAGTTGCTGCTGGCCAAGCCAGGGGCTGACAGCTTGGCCAGGAGCTTGCTGTGGGGGATGGCCCCAGCTTGCTGTCATCTGCAAACTCACTGAGGATGGACTCAATGCTCTGCTCCAGATCATCAATAAAGATATTGATGTTAGGAGGAAATTCTTCCCAGCCAGAGAGATTGGCCCTGGGGATGTGCTGCCCAGGGAGGTGGTGGAGTCCCCATCCCTGGAGGTGTTTAGGCAGAGCCTGCCTGAGGCCCTTGGTGCCAGGGTTGAGTTGATCAGATGGTGCTGGGGGAGAGGTTGGATCTGATGCTCTCAGAGGGCTTTTCAAACCTGGTTAATTCTGTATCCTCCCAGCAGGAAGGAAGTGCTGGGTTAATGTTGGGTTAATGCCCTGAGGCCATCCCCTGAGTCCTCTGAAGCTCTCATCCCATTTCCCCCCCTGCTGATACCCTTTGCCCAAGGCTCCCTCATGTCCCTTATTAATTGCCTCAGCTGAGCAGCCCCCTGGGTACATTTGCTGCCAGTGCCTTGCCCGTCCCTGTGGGCAGTCAGGGGCCTCAGAACTGCTCAGCCATGCAAGGGGAGGGGAAGAGGAGAGGAAGAATCCATCCCCAGAGAGATGGTGAACAGAGGGAAGGCTGTGCTGGAGTTGTGCCTCACATCTCCTGCCACAGGCACCTCCTCTCCTGCCATATGCTGCTGTAGCACAGGGCAGATGGATGCAGGAGGGAGAGGCAGCAGCAGGGGGAGGCTGAGTGCCTGCAGGTTCCCACTTTGGAGAGGCCTCTCAGCGTTTCAGGACTCTCCCTGCTGCAGTCCCACCCACAGCAGGCCTGTGCTAGGACTCCCTCCCTCCCTCCCTGCCTCACCACTCAGGTTCAAGGCCATCCCTGCTGCAGCTGGTGCCTGCCTGGGGTGCTGCAGCCCAGCACATGCCTGGGCAGCAGCCTCCCTCGTGCCCTGCAGGCTACCACCCAGCCTGCATCGTGCTGGGGGAGGGGTGGGGGGCTGAAGCAGATGCCTGTCCCCCTGCCAAAGCCTGTGCCTTGCCCTTGCTGACCACTGCTGCTCACTGAACTGGAGCAGCTCACACTGCAGCTTCCTTCCCTCTGCTCACCAGGGGCTGCTGAACTGCAGCTGCAGCCTTGGTCTTGGGGCTTCACTGTCATGCCCTGCCCTCTGCAAGCACCTGAAACCCAGCAGAGCTCACAGACACATGGAATGGTTTGGGATGGAAGGGAGCCTCCAAGGGCATCTTCTGCAACCCCTGCAGGCAGCAGGGACAGCTCCAGCCAGGGCAGGCTGCAGAGGGGCACAGCCAGGCTGAGCTTGGATGGAGCCTGCACCACCTCCCTGGGCAGCCTGTGCCAGTCTCTCCCCAGCCTCCCTGTGCAGAACTTCCTCCTGAGCTCCAACCTAACTCTGCCCTGCTCCAGTTCCAAACCATTGCCCCTGGGCCTATCCCCACAGCCCCTCCTGAACAGTCCCTCCCCAGCCCCCCTGCAGCTGCCCTGCAGGTATTGAGCTGCAGCTCTGAGGTCTCCCTGCAGCCTTCTCTTCTCCAGGCTGAACAACCCCAACACTCCCAGCCTGTCCCCAGAGCAGAGATTCTCCAACCCTCTGATCATCTCTGTGGCCTCCTCTGGACCCTCTCCAGCAGGTCCATGTCCTTCTTGTGTTGAGCTGGCCCCAGCCCTGCAGGTGAGAGCAGAGCAGAGGGGCAGGATCCTCTCTCTCCATCTCAACTATCCCCAAAGAACAAACCTCAGCAAGCTAAGGGCCAGCACTCTGCAGCCTCACAGCCAAACACATGGAGCCATGACTGACTTGTGGCACTTGTGCTTGGCAGACAACATCCCTGTGCACCTCTCCAGCAGGGGAGGAGGGGTTGGTCTCTCCTGGACAGTGCTGCCCAAAGACCCTCAGCTGCCCACATTGCTCTCCTCAGGCAGCACAGCTCAGCACAGGAGGCCAAGGGCAGCCTGGGCTGCAGCCAAAGCAGTGTGGCCAGAGGTGGAGAGAGAGGATCCTGCCCCTCTGCTCTGCTCTGGGGAGACCTCACCTGCAGGGCTGTGTGCAGGGCTGGAGCCCTCAGCACAGGAAGGACCTGGAGCTGACAGACAGGGGCCAGAGGAGGCCATGGAAATGCTCAGGGGGTTGGAGCAGCTCTGCTGTGGGGACAGGCTGAGGGAGCTGGGGGTGTTCAGCCTGGAGAAGGCTCCAGGGAGACCTAATAGTAGCCTTCAGGTACCTGAAGGGGCTACAGGAAGGATGGAGAGGGACTGTTCCCAAAGGCCTGCAGGGCCAGGCCCAGGGGCAATGGCTTCAGAGCAGAGCAGAGCAGATTGAGCTTGGATGTGAGGAACAAGTTCTGCCCCAGGAGGCTGCTGGAACACTGCAGCAGGCTGCCCAGGGAGGTGGTTGAGGCTCCATGCCTGGAGCTATTCCAGGTGAGGCTGGAGAGGGCTCTGGGCAGCCTGCTCCAGGGGAGGATGTCCCTGCTGGGGGCAGGGCTGGGACTGGGTGAGCTGTGGAGCTCCCTTCCAGCCCAGAGCACTCTGTGGCTCTCTGGTTCCATGATCTCAGTGCTGTCCTTCCAGGCTCTTCGCCTTTGCTTCAGCATTTTCCAGAGTCTGCCTTGCCAGCCCTCCCTGCAGCAGAGCCAGGTGTCATCTGGGCTGAGCTGGTCACAGAGGGCCTGCAGCTTCTTGAGCTGGTCACAGAGGGCCTGCAGCTCTGCTGGGAGAGCCTCAGGGGAGGCTGCGTGGAGCAGAGCTCTGAGCGCGGCTGCAGCGCGCAGCTCCTGCCGCTGCTGGGCACGGGCAGCCCCAGCCTCGTTGGGTTCCCAGCCTCTCATTCCCCCACTTCATCTGCCAGCCCAGAGGGCTTGGCAAATCATCATAAGAGAGGATGACTGTGGTGCAGGGGATGATCATCCAGGGTTTTCCAAGCTGGGCCTGCAGCCTGGGTTCCGGCAGCACAGGCAGCTGCCTGCAGCACGCAGCCCATCCTCTGCTGCAGCCCAGCGCTGCCTGCAGCCCTGTGCCCTGAGCTCCATCACCCAGGAGCACCAGGAGGCTGTGCTGCCACAAGCAGGCTCCTGTTGTCACAGAATCACAGAATGGGAGGGGTTGGAAGGGACCTCAAAAGATCATTGAGTCCCTGCCAGAGCAGCAGGGCTGGAAAGGCTCCAGAGCAGAGACTCCACAACCTCTCTGGGCAGCCTGCTCCAGGCTCCAGCACCCTCACAGGGACAAAGGTTTCCCTCCTGTTCCCCTCGCACCTCCTCTGCTCCAGCTTGCCCTCAGTGCCTCTTGTGCTGCCCTTGGCCATCCCTGGGCAGAGCCTGGCTCCAGCCCTGCACATCTCCATCCCCAGCACTGAGGGCAGCCCCCAGGCTCCTCTGCTCCAAGCTCCCTCAGCCTGGCCTCACAGGGAGATGTTCCACTGCCTGCAGCAGCTTTGTCATCAGGTTCTTGATCTCCTTACAGTTAGAAGCCCCTGGAGCTCTTCCTGCCCTCTGGAGGTGTTGCCACAGCCGCTGGGTTTGGATGCTGCTGGAGTGTGACAGCCAGCACCTGGCTCTCCCCCCGCAGCAGCACACACCAGAGCCTGCAACTCAGCCTCTTGCAGCGGAGCTGGAAGGCACATGACTCATTCCCACAGTGCACCAAGGAGGGGAAGGATCCCATCCCCTGCTCCTGCCCCATCTCCCCTGCTCAGGAAGCAAACAGCATCCTCTGGCCTCCTTTCCCCACGCGCTGACGCCAGTGCCGCCGCCGCGCCGGGCGCCAGCTCCCAGCAGCTGCTGCCAGCCCTGCCAGCCCCCAGCTGACTCATGCCATGTCATGTGCTGCTCCCCTCAGCACTGCCTGCCAGCACAGCAAACAATTAGCTGCTTCATTCATCCCAGCTTCAGCAGGGTGGGAGGGCTGCGGGCCCGCGGCCACGCCGCTCACGGGAGCTCCTTTGTCACTCAGCGCAGCTGCTGCTGCTGCTAGCAATGCTGCTGCTGGCACTGCCTCTGCTGCTGCTGCTGCCACTGCCTCTGCTGCTGCTGCTGCCACTGCCTCTGCTGCTGCTGGCACTGCCTCTGCTGCTGCTGGCACTGCCTCTGCTGCTGCTGCTGGCACTGCCTCTGCTGCTGCTGGCACTGCCTCTGCTGCTGCTGGCACTGCCTCTGCTGCTGCTGTGCTGCTGCCACTGCCTCTGCTGCTGCTGCTGCCACTGCCTCTGCTGCTGCTGCTGCCACTGCCTCTGCTGCTGCTGCCACTGCCTCTGCTGCTGCTGGCACTGCCTCTGCTGCTGCTGTGCTGCTGCCACTGCCTCTGCTGCTGCTGCCACTGCCTCTGCTGCTGCTGGCACTGCCTCTGCTGCTGCTGTGCTGCTGCCACTGCCTCTGCTGCTGCTGGCACTGCCTCTGCTGCTGCTGTGCTGCTGCCACTGCCTCTGCTGCTGGCACTGCTGCTGGCACTGCCTCTGCTGCTGGCACTGCTGCTGGCACTGCTGCTGGCACTGCCTCTGCTGCTGGCACTGCTGCTGCTGCCACTGATGCTGCTGCCACTGCCTCTGCTGCTGGCACTGCCTCTGCTGCTGCTGCTGCCACTGCCTCTGCTGCTGCTGGCACTGCCTCTGCTGCTGCTGTGCTGCTGCTGCTGCTGGCACTGCTGCTGGCACTGCTGCTGCTGTGCTGCTGCTGCCACTGCCTCTGCTGCTGCTGCTGCCACTGCCTCTGCTGCTGCTGGCACTGCCTCTGCTGCTGCTGTGCTGCTGCCACTGCCTCTGATGCTGGCACTGCTGCTGGCACTGCCTCTGCTGCTGCTGTGCTGCTGCCACTGCCTCTGCTGCTGGCACTGCTGCTGGCACTGCCTCTGCTGCTGCTGTGCTGCTGCCACTGCCTCTGCTGCTGCTGCTGCCACTGCCTCTGCTGCTGCTGGCACTGCCTCTGCTGCTGCTGTGCTGCTGCTGCTGCTGGCACTGCTGCTGGCACTGCTGCTGCTGTGCTGCTGCTGGCACTGCCTCTGCTGCTGCTGTGCTGCTGGCACTGCCTCTGCTGCTGCTGTGCTGCTGCCACTGCCTCTGATGCTGGCACTGCTGCTGGCACTGCCTCTGCTGCTGCTGTGCTGCTGCCACTGCCTCTGCTGCTGGCACTGCTGCTGGCACTGCTGCTGGCACTGCCTCTGCTGCTGCCACTGCTGCTGCTGCCACTGATGCTGCTGCCACTGCCTCTGCTGCTGGCACTGCTGCTGGCACTGCTGCTGGCACTGCCTCTGCTGCTGCCACTGATGCTGCTGCCACTGCCTCTGCTGCTGGCACTGCTGCTGGCACTGCCTCTGCTGCTGGCACTGCTGCTGGCACTGCTGCTGGCACTGCCTCTGCTGCTGGCACTGCTGCTGGCACTGCCTCTGCTGCTGGCACTGCTGCTGGCACTGCTGCTGGCACTGCCTCTGCTGCTGCTGTGCTGCTGCCACTGCCTCTGCTGCTGGCACTGCCTCTGCTGCTGCTGGCACTGCCTCTGCTGCTGCCACTGATGCTGCTGCCACTGCCTCTGCTGCTGGCACTGCTGCTGGCACTGCCTCTGCTGCTGGCACTGCTGCTGGCACTGCTGCTGGCACTGCCTCTGCTGCTGGCACTGCTGCTGGCACTGCCTCTGCTGCTGGCACTGCTGCTGGCACTGCTGCTGGCACTGCCTCTGCTGCTGCTGTGCTGCTGCCACTGCCTCTGCTGCTGCTGCTGGCACTGCCTCTGCTGCTGCTGCTGCCACTGCCTCTGCTGCTGCTGCCACTGCCTCTGCTGCTGCTGGCACTGCCTCTGCTGCTGCTGTGCTGCTGCCACTGCCTCTGCTGCTGCTGGCACTGCCTCTGCTGCTGCTGTGCTGCTGCCACTGCCTCTGCTGCTGGCACTGCTGCTGGCACTGCCTCTGCTGCTGGCACTGCTGCTGGCACTGCTGCTGGCACTGCCTCTGCTGCTGGCACTGCTGCTGCTGCCACTGATGCTGCTGCCACTGCCTCTGCTGCTGGCACTGCCTCTGCTGCTGCTGCTGCCACTGCCTCTGCTGCTGCTGGCACTGCCTCTGCTGCTGCTGTGCTGCTGCTGCTGCTGGCACTGCTGCTGGCACTGCTGCTGCTGTGCTGCTGCTGCCACTGCCTCTGCTGCTGCTGCTGCCACTGCCTCTGCTGCTGCTGGCACTGCCTCTGCTGCTGCTGTGCTGCTGCCACTGCCTCTGATGCTGGCACTGCTGCTGGCACTGCCTCTGCTGCTGCTGTGCTGCTGCCACTGCCTCTGCTGCTGGCACTGCTGCTGGCACTGCCTCTGCTGCTGCTGTGCTGCTGCCACTGCCTCTGCTGCTGCTGCTGCCACTGCCTCTGCTGCTGCTGGCACTGCCTCTGCTGCTGCTGTGCTGCTGCTGCTGCTGGCACTGCTGCTGCTGTGCTGCTGCTGGCACTGCCTCTGCTGCTGCTGTGCTGCTGGCACTGCCTCTGCTGCTGCTGTGCTGCTGCCACTGCCTCTGATGCTGGCACTGCTGCTGGCACTGCCTCTGCTGCTGCTGTGCTGCTGCCACTGCCTCTGCTGCTGGCACTGCTGCTGGCACTGCTGCTGGCACTGCCTCTGCTGCTGCCACTGCTGCTGCTGCCACTGATGCTGCTGCCACTGCCTCTGCTGCTGGCACTGCTGCTGGCACTGCTGCTGGCACTGCCTCTGCTGCTGCCACTGATGCTGCTGCCACTGCCTCTGCTGCTGGCACTGCTGCTGGCACTGCCTCTGCTGCTGGCACTGCTGCTGGCACTGCTGCTGGCACTGCCTCTGCTGCTGGCACTGCTGCTGGCACTGCCTCTGCTGCTGCCACTGCTGCTGCTGCCACTGCTGCTGCTGGCACTGCTGCTGCTGTGCTGCTGCTGCCGCTGCTGCTGCCGCTGCTGCTGCCACTGCCTCTGCCTCTGCCTCTGCTGCTGCCACTGCTGCTGCCATTGATCTCCGGCCACCTCCACACATGCTTGGCCCCTCCACTGGCACTGCACTCGCTGCTCCCAACCATGTTTCAATGCTCACACTGCCATGCAGTCACAGAAAGGGGTTGGGTTGGAAGGGACTTTAAAGGCCACCTAGCTCCAGCCCCCTGCCATGGGCAGGGACACCTCCTGCCAGCCCAGGCTGCTCAAGGCCTCATCCAGCCTGGCCTTGGGAGGGGGCATCAACAACCTCCCTGGGCAACCTGTGCCAGTGCCTCCCCACCCTCACTAGAAAGAAGTTCTCCCTATTCTCCAGTCTCAGTCTGCCCTCTTCACAGAGCACAGCAGGTTGGCAGAGCCCCCCAAGCTCCTCCAGCCCAGCCCTCAGCCCAGCCCTGCAGGCTCAGCACCAAACCATGGCCCTCAGCCCCAGGGCCACAGCTGCTGGAACCCCCCCAGGGATGGGCACTGCAGCACTGCCCTGGGCAGCCTCTGCCAACCTCTGAGAGCCCTTCCAGGGCACAAAGATCTCCTGAGCTCCAGCCTGAGCCTGCCCTGGGGCAGCCTGCAACCATTGCCTCTGCTCTGGCCCTTGGCACCAAGGAGCAGAGGCTGCCCCCTCCTCACCCCAACCTCCCTTCAGTTAGTGCCACAGAAATGATCAGGCAGGATCAAGATCAAGCCATGATGCAGGGGCTCTGCTCTTCAGCACATTGAAACACTGCTTGGAGCAGAGTAGCTGTGCCCCAGCCCCCACAACCAGCTCCCAGGGCTGGGGGCCAGCAGAGCACTGGGACAGAATCACAGAATCACAAAACCATTAAGGCTGAGATCCTCCAGGCCAACCATGACCCAAGTCCCATGGCCACCAAACCACGGCCCCAGGTGCCATGGCCACAGGGTTCCTGAACCCCTCCAGCCATGGGGACTCCACCACCTCCCTGGGCAGCCTCTGCCAGGCCCTGACCACTCTGCAGCAAAGGAATTTGTCCTCCTCTGCAACCTCAGCCTCCCCTGGCACAATCTCAGGCCAGTTCCTCTCCTTCTCTCACCTGAGAGCAGGGAGCAGAGCCCAACCCCCAGCTCCCTGCAGCCTCCTCTCAGGGAGCTGCAGAGAGCAATGAGGTCTCCCTCAGCCTCCTCTTCCCCAGACTAATCATCCCCAGCTCCCTCAGCTGCTCCTCCTATGAGATGCCCTTCAACCCCCTCAGCAGCCTCACTGCTCTTCTCTGGACAGCCTCCAGGATGATGCTCACAAGCCCAGGCTGTACCCACATGCACAGCCCCAGGCTGGCCCATGGAGTCTGCTTCCTCCCATGGCCATCCCCAGGGAGCCACTGACTCAGCCCAGAGTGCCTGTGGGGTGTCCTGCACCTGGGGACCAAGTCCCTCCAGGCCCCCATCTCTGGGGCTTGATTTAAAGCAGGGGAAGCATCCTGGCCCCTGATGCCTGCAATGAAGCCATGGCCCAATGGGCAGGCAAGGGAAGAGCAGGGGGTCTCATCCCCCTGGGCTGCAGGCAGGCTTTTGCTGCTGTCTCCCATAACCTCCTCACAGAGCTGCTCAGGAGCTGCTTTGCAAACTGGCTGCACAGCAGGGCTCAGAGGGCTGCCAGCAGTGGCACAGAGGCAGCTTGGAGGCCTGTGGCCAGTGCTGCTCCCCAGGGATCAGCTCTGGGCCCACTTGTGTTCAACAGCTCTCCCAAGCACCTGGCTGAGGGCACTGAGGGCTCCCTCAGCAAGCTCTGCTGCTCCCAAGCTGGGGGGGGGCTGACAGCCCTCAGGCTGTGCTGCCATCCAAGCAGAGCTGGGCAGGCTGAGAGCTGGCTGCAGGCAAAGCTCCTGAAGGGCAAGGAGGGCAAGAGCAGGGTCCTGCAGCTGGGCAGGAATAGCAGCAGGCAGCAGGGCAGGTTGGAGGCTGCCCTGCTGCAGAGCAGCTGCATGGAGCAAGAGCTTGGGGTGCTGGTGGGCAGCAAGTTCTGCATGGGGCAGCAATGTGCCCTGGGGGCCAAGAGAGCCAAGGGCATCCTGGGGGGCAGCAAGAAGCTGGGGAGGTTCTGCTGCCCCTCTGCTCTGCCCTGCTGAGAGCACTGCTGGAGTATTGTGTCCAGTGCTGGGCTCCCCAGCTCAAGAGAGACAGAGAGCTGCTGGGGGGAGTCCAAGGGAGGGCCAGGAGGAGGCTTTGGGGACTTGAGCATCTCCCCTGTGGAGAGAGGCTGAGAGCCCTGGGGCTGTTGAGTCTGGAGAGGAGAAGGCTGAGAGGGATCTGATCAATGGCTATCAATAGCTGAGGGGTGGGGGGCAGGAGGAAGGGGCCAGGCTCTTTCCAGTGGTGCAGAGCAATAAGCCAGGGAGCAATGGAGACAAACTTGAACAGAGAAGGTTTCATCTCAACAGGAGGAGAAACTTCTGTGGTGTGAGGCTGCTGGAGCCTGGAGCAGGCTGCCCAGAGAGGCTGTGGAGTCTCCTCTGGAGGCTTTCCAGCCCCACCTGGCTGTGTTCCTGAGCCCTGCCCTGGGTGACCCTGCTCTGGCATGGGGCTGGACTAGGTGACCTCTGGGGGTCCCTTCCAACCTTTAATGCTCTGCGGTTCTGTGATGCAGGTGGGGAGAGAGGCCCCACAGGAGGCATTGTCTGTCCAAGGCCCTGTCATGAGCAGGGAGGTTGCTGGATCTGGGGGGAGCTGGGATTCCCAGGAGCAGACCTCAGAAGCAGGAGCTGGGAAACAGCTGCTGGCCTCTGGCCAAGCCTCAGCACCCTGCTGCAGTGCCCAAAGCTGGGCACAGCGCCCCAGGTGTGGCCTCACCAGTGCCCACTGCCCCTGCCTCACTCCTGCTGGCCACACCACTGCTGATTCCAGGCCAGGATCTGCTTCCCACTTGGCTTTGGCAGGGGGAGCCCCCAGCTCCTGCCAGCCCTCTGCTTCCAGACACTGCTCAGCAGCACCTGGGCAGCTTCTGCTCTCCACAGCCTGGGGAGGCAATGGCAGCCCCTGGCAGGGAGTTTCTTTAGGATAGGATAGGATAGGATAGGATAGGATAGGATAGGATAGGATAGGATAGGATAGGATAGGATAGGATAGGATAGACCAGGTTGGAAGAGACCTTCAAGATCATGGTGTCCAACCTATCATCCAACACCACCCAACCAACTAACCCATGGCACCAAGCACCCCATCAAGTCTCCTCCTGAACACCTCCAGGGATGGGGACTCCAGCACCTCCCCAGGCAGCACATCCCAGTGGCCAATCACTCTCTCTGTGCAGAACTTCCTCCTGACCTCCAGCCTGAACCTCCCCTGGCACAGCTTGAGACTGTGTCCTCTTGTTCTGGTGCTGGGGGCCTGGGAGAAGAGCCCAACCCCCACCTGGCTCCAACCTCCCTTCAGGTAGTTGCAGAGAGCAATGAGGTCACCCCTGAGTCTCCTCCAGGCTAAGCAACCCCAGCTCCCTCAGCCTCTCCTCACAGGGCTGTGCCCCAGACCCCTCCCCAGCTTTGTTGCCCTTCTCTGGACACCTTCCAGCAGCTCAACCTCTTTCCTAACCTGAGGAGCCCAGAGCTGGGCACAGGACTGCAGGTGTGGCCTGAGCAGTGCTGAGCACAGGGCAGGATGAGCTCCCTGCTCCTGCTGGCCACACTCTTCCTGCTGCAGGCCAGGATGCCCTTGGCCTTCTTGGCCACCTGGGCACACTGCAGGCTCATGTTCAGCTGCTGTCAACCAGCACTCCCAGGTCCCTCTCTGCCTGGCTGCTCTCAGCCACTCTGACCCCAGCCTGTAGCACTGCCTGGGGTTGCTGTGGCCAATGTGCAGCCCCTGGCACTTGGATGTGTTCAGTCTCCTGCCCTTGGCCTCTGCCCATCTGCCCAGCCTGGCAAGGTCTCTCTGCAGAGCCTCTCTACCCTCCAGCAGATCAACTCCTGCCCCCAGCTTGCTGTCATCTGCACATTCACTGCTGATGGACTCAATGCCCTCCTCCAGATCATCAATGAAGATGTTAAAGAAGATGGGGCCCAGCACTGAGCCCTCACATCCTTGCAAGGGAGACAGCTGCTGGGATTTCTTCCCTCCTGGCTGGGAGATGTCTTTGGCTGTGTGGATTGCTGTAACTGTTGCCAGCCTGGAGACAGTGACCTCAGCACCCAGAGAAATGAGCACAGCAATGAGTTCAGCAGACACACTCCATGGAAACCAGCAGGCAGGGGCCATGCCAGGAGGGGACAGCAGGGTCCCCCCCTCCAGGGTCCCAAGGACAGGAGCAGCTGGCTCTGGCTGGCTGTAAGGTGCTACCCCGCTGCATGGGCTGTGCACCCTCCTGGCAGAGGGTCAGCATGCCCACAGAGCTGCCCTTGCTGCTTTTGGGGTGCCCCCAACCCTGGGGGGGGGGTGCTGCTGCAAGGGATGGAGCTGGGCCACCTCTGAGCCACCTCCCCTGGCGGTGGCTGCCAGCCCCAGATGCATGCCTGCAGCCCAGGCACTGCTCCAGGTGCCTTGGGGCCACAGCCTGAGCCTAGCCCAGGCTGCAAGAGCTCTGCTCTGGCTCTGCACACAGAGGGCTGTGGATGGCTGCATTAGTGGAAATGTGGCCAGCAGGGCTGGGGAGGTTCTGCTGCCCCTCTGCTCTGCCCTGCTGAGACCACAGCTGCAATGCTGTGCCCAGCTCTGGGCTCCCCAGCTCAGGAGAGACAGAGACCTGCTGGGGAGAATCCAAAGGAGAGCCAGGAGGATGCTGAAGAGACTGGAACACAGAACCACAGAGCTGCCAGGGCTGGAAGGGAGCTCAAGGAGCATCCAAGCCCCCTGCCATGGGCAGGGACACCTCACACCACAGCAGGTTGCTCACAGCCACCTCCAGCCTGGCTGCAAACACCTCCAGGCAGGAGGCTTCCACCTCTGGATCCTCTCCTTCCACCTCTGGCAATGGGCACTGGCAGCCCAGAAGGCCAAGGGCTCTCCCCAGCCTCACTGCCAACAATTCCTTCCTCCTCTCCACTCTCAGTCTCTCCTCTCCCAGCTCAAAGCCATTGTTCCTCAGCCTGGCACTCCCAGCCCTTGGCCAGAGTCCCTCCCCAGCTCTCCTGGAGCCCTTCAGGTCCTGCAAGGCTGCTCTGAGGTCTCCCTGCAGCCTTCTCTTCTCCAGGCTGAGCAGCCCCAGCTCTCCCAGTCTGGCCCCACAGGGGAGGCTCTGCAGCCCTCTGAGCATCTCTGTGGCCTCCTCTGGAGCCTCTCCAGCAGCTCCAGGTCCTCCTTGTGCTGGGGGCCCCAGAGCTGGAGGCAGTGCTGCAGGTGGGGGCTGAGCAGAGCAGAGCAGAGGGGCAGAATCCCCTCCCTGTGCTGCTGCTCTCCCTGCTCTGGCTGCAGCTCAGCACTCAGCTGCCTCTGGGCTGCCAGGGACCACTGCTGGCTCCTGGGGACTTTGTCACCTCCTGACACCCTGCCTGAAGTCCTACCTGTGGCATCTCTAATTGCTGCTGCATTTCCCATGAGCTGTAATGGGTTCTGGGGGGAAAAGTGAGGCACAAAAGGGCTTTGAGCCCTTTGGAGGAGAGCAGGAAGGGGCAGCAAGCCCTGTGGAGCGCAGCACAGCGCTGGCCTGAGCCACGGCCTCCAAAGGGCCTGGGAAGCAGCAAATTGTATCACTGAGGGCAGAACAGGGGCCCTGCCCTCCACAGAGAAAGCAGTGACCTTCCTCTCCTCTTCCTTCAAATGCTGCTGCAAGCAGCACAAGTCTCTCATTGGCTCCAGGAGCAGCCTCCACAGATTGCTCTGCGAGGCTGTGGCTCAGCTGCGGCGCTGGGCAGGGAGGGAAGAGCAACCAAGCTGGGCAAGGGCCTGGGACACAGGGCTGGGGAGCAGCAGCTGAGGGAGCTGGGGTTCTGCAGGCTCCAGAGGCTGAGGGAGACCTCACTGCCCCCTGCAGCTCCCTGAGAGGAGGCTGGAGCCAGGGGAGGTTGGTCTCATCGCACAGGCAACAAGTGCCAGGAGGAGAGGAAATGGCCTCAAGCTGTGCCGGGGGAGGCTCAGGCTGGAGCTCAGGAAAACATTCCTCACATAAAGGGCTCTCAGGCACTGTCCCAGGCTGCCCAGGGAGGTGGTGGAGTCCCCAGCTGTGTGTCCAGAGATGGGAAGGAGGCTGGGGAGGGGTCTGGAGCACAGCCCTGTGAGGAGAGGCTGAGGGAGCTGGGGTTGCTTAGCCTGGAGAAGAGGAGGCTCAGGGGAGACCTTCTTGCTCTCTGCAACTCCCTGCAGGGAGGTTGGAGCCAGGTGGGGGTTGGGCTCTTCTGCCAGGCAGCCAGCAGCAGAACAAGAGGACACAGTCTCAAGCTGTGCCAGGGGAGGTTCAGGCTGGAGGTGAGGAGAAAGTTCTTCCCAGGAAGAGAGAATGGCCCATTGGGATGTGCTGCCCAGGGAGGTGGTGGAGTCCCCATCCCTGGAGGTGTTCAAGAGGGGATTGGGTGTGGCCCTTGGAGCTATGGTTTAGCTGTCAGGAGGTGTGGGGTGAGAGGTTGGATTGATGACCTCTGAGGTCTTTTCCAGCCTGGCTGATTCTGTGGCTCCATGATGTGGTGCTGAGGGCTGTGGGGCAGTGGCAGGGTGTGAGAGACTCAATCTTCTCTCTCTTGATGTGACTCATCAAAGCCAAAATCACCTTTGCTGCTGGCCCAGACAACAGCTGCTGGGTATTGGGCAGAGCCACTGGGATGAGTCTCTGGAAGGGGCAGAGGTAAGGATTGCTGCCAGGCTGCAGCTGCCCTGGAAGTAATGGGCAGAGGCCTCTGCCCTCCACACCCTCTGGAACACACACACCTGAAAGCTGGATCAAAGATCAGAGCTTCAGGAGAAGGAAAAGCCAGAGGAGGAAGAGACCTGGGCAGGGCTGCTCTGAAGTGAAACAGAGAGGAGACCAGGAGAGGAAAATGGCAGAGACAGCCCCAAGGAGCCTGGGAGAAGCAGACCCAGAGGAACCTTCCCTCCATGACCTAAGTTCTACCAGTTGCAACTCATGGAGCTGAAGAGGCTGCGCAGACAGCACAGCCAGTAAGGATACCAAAGCTGCAGCACCCACCCAAAGGTGCAGCACCTACCCAAAGCTGCAGAACCCAACCAAAGCTGCAGCACCCACCCAAAGGTGCAGCACCCATCCAAAGCTGCAGCACCCATCCAAAGCTGCAGCACCCATCCAAAGGTGCAGAACCCAACCAAAGCTGCAGCAGCCTTCCAAAGGTGCAGAACCCAACCAAAGGTGCAGCACCCATCCAAAGGTGCAGAACCCAACCAAAGCTGCAGCAGCCATCCAAAGCTGTAGCACCCATCCAGAGCTGCAGCACCCATCCAAAGGTGCAGCACCCATCCAAAGCTGCAGCAGCCTTCCAAAGGTGCAGAACCCAACCAAAGCTGCAGCAGCCATCCAAAGCTGTAGCACCCATCCAGAGCTGCAGCACCCATCCAAAGCTGCAGCACCCACTCAAAGCTGCAGCCCCCACCCAAAGCTGCAGCCCCCATCCAAAGCTGCAGCACCCAACCAAAGGTGCAGCACCCATCCAAAGGTGCAGAACCCAACCAAAGCTGCAGCAGCCATCCAAAGCTGTAGCACCCATCCAGAGCTGCAGCACCCATCCAAAGCTGCAGCACCCACCCAAAGCTGCAGCCCCCATCCAAAGCTGCAGCACCCATCCAAAGCTGCAGCACCCATCCAAAGGTGCAGAACCCAACCAAAGCTGCAGCAGCCATCCAAAGCTGTAGCACCCAACCAAAGGTGCAGCACCCAACCAAAGGTGCAGCCCCCCGCCAAAGCTGCAGCTCCCATCCAAAGCTGCAGCACCTATCCAAAGCTGCAGCACCCACCCAAAGCTGCAGCAGCCACCCAAAGCTGCAGCACCCACCCAAAGCTGCAGCACCCAACCAAAGGTGCAGCCCCCCGCCAAAGCTGCAGCTCCCATCCAAAGCTGCAGCAGCCATCCAAAGCTGCAGTACCTATCCAAAGCTGCAGCCCCTATCCAAAGCTGCAGCCCCCCACCAAAGCTGCAGCACCCATCCAAAGATGCAGCACCCATCCAAAGGTGCAGCACCCATCCAAAGCTGCATCACCCACCCAAAGTTGCATCATCCAACCAAAGCTGCAGCTGCCATCCAAAGCTGCAGCACTCAACCAAAGCTGCAGCACCCATCCAAAGCTGCAGCACCCACCCAAAGCTGCAGCAGCCTTCCAAAGCTGCAGCACCCATCCAAAGCGGCAGCACCCATCCAAAGCTGCAGCAACCATCCAAAGCTGCAGCAGCCTTCCTGAGCTGCAGCACCCACCCAAACCTGCACCAGCCTTCCTGAGTTGCAGCAGCCATCGAGAGCTGCAGCACCCTCCAAAGCTGCAGCAGCCATCCAACGCTGCAGCACCATTCCAAAGCTGCAGCACCCCTCCACAGCTGCTGCAGCATCCATTCAAAGCTGCAGCACCCACCGAAAGCTGCAGCACCCATCCAAAGCTGGAGAACCCATCCAAAGCTGCAGCACCCATCCAAAGCTGCAGAACCCATCCAAAGCCGCAGCACCCATCCAAAGCTGCAGCAGCCTTCCAAAGCTGCATCACCCAACCAAAGCTGCAGCACCCATCCAAAGCTGCAGAACCCTTCCATAGCTGCAGCACCCACACAAAGCTTCAGCAGCCTTCCAAAGCTTCAGCAGCCTTCCAAAGCTTCAGCAGCCTTCCAAAGCTGCAGCAGCCACCCAAAGCTGCAGCACTCACCCAAAGGTGCAGCACCCACCCAAAGCTGCAGCACCCATCCAAAGCTGCAGCACCCAACCAAAGCTGCAGCAGCCATCCTGAGCTGCAGCAGCCTTCCTGAGCTGCAGCAGCCATCGAGAGCTGCAGCACCCATCCAAAGCTGCAGCAGCCATCCAAAGGTGCAGCACCCATCCAAAGCTGCAGCACTCATCCAAAGCTGCAGCTTCCATCCAAAGCTGCAGCACCTATCCAAAGCTGCAGCATCCATCCAAAGCTTCAGCACCCCTCCAAAGCTGCAGCACCCATCCAAAGCTGCAGAACCCATCTAGAAGTGCAGCACCCATCCAAAGCTGCAGCTCCCATCCAAAGCTGCAGCACCCACACAAAGCTGCAGCAGCCCTCCAAAGCTGCAGCACCCATCCAAAGGTGCAGCTCCCATCCAAAGCTGCAGCACCCATCCAAAGCTGCAGCCCCCCACCAAAGCTGCAGCACTCATCCAAAGCTGCAGCAGCCTTCCAAAGCTGCACCTCCCATCCAACACTGCACCAGCCCTCCAAAGCTGCAGCAGCCTTCCAAAGCTGCAGCAGCCTTCCAAAGCTGCAGCACCCCTCCAAAGCTGCAGCCCCCAACCAAAGCTGCAGCCCCCATCCAAAGCTGCATCCCCCATCCAAAGGTGCAGCACCCAACCAAAGCTGCAGCACCCATCCAAAGCTGCAGCACTCATCCAAAAGCTGCAGCACCCAAAGCTGCAGCACCCATCCAATGCTGCATCACCCATCCATAGCTGCAGCTCCCATCCAAAGCTGCAGCCCCCATCCAAAGATGCAGCACTCATCCAAAAGTTGCAGCACCCAAAGCTTCAGCACCCATCCAATGCTGCATCACCCATCCATAGCTGCAGCTCCCATCCAAAGCTGCAGCCCCCATCCAAAGCTGCAGCCCCCTTCCAAAGCTGCAGCACCCTTCCAAAGCTGCAGCCCCCATCCAAAGCTGCAGCCCCCATCCAAAGGTGCAGCACTCATCCAAAAGCTGCAGCACCCAAAGCTGCAGCCCCCATCCAATGCTGCATCACCCATCCATAGCTGCAGCTCCCATCCAAAGCTGCAGCACCCACCCAAAGCTGCAGCACCCTTTCAAAGGTGCAGCAGCCATGCAAAGCTGCAGCACCCATCCAAAGCTGCAGCACCCACCCAAAGCTGCATCACCCATCCAAAGCTGCAGCACCCACCCAAAGCTGCATCACCCATCCAAAGCTGCAGCACCCATCCATAGCTGCAGCACCCATCCAAAGCTGCAGCTCCCATCCATAACTGCAGCTCCCATCCATAGCTGCAGCTCCCATCCATAGCTGCAGCTCCCATCCAAAGCTCAGCAGCTTTTCTCCACAGACCCAAACTGTCTAAGGGGGTGAGGGCTGTGGTGATATAATTCCTTCCCTCTTCTCTCTCCCTCTTCTCTCTCTCCCTCCCTCTTCTCTCTCTCCCCTTCTGATCTATCCACTTCATTTCTGTGACCACTGGCCTCCAGGGCTGTTGGTGTTTTGGCCTTGTTTGTGCCTCTGCTTTCCTAACAAAAGAATATTCCCCAGAGCTGAGCCTCTTTCCCTCCCTGGCCTGGGACTCAGAGGCTCTGCAGCAGTGGAGGCTTTGGGAGCTCTGGGGGAGTGCTTGGCCTGCAGGAGCTCAAAGGTCTCTGCCAGCCTCAGCTCTATGAGTTCTGGGGGCTGAGCTGTGGCCTTGCCCCTGCTGGGGCTCCAGCTCCTTATTTAACTATTCCATGCTTTAATTATTCCAAAGCTCTTTCCTTAGAGGAAATCAAAGCAGTTAGCAGAGAGCAGAGGTTAACCTCTTCTCTGAGCAGTGGCAGCCTGACCTTTGCAGACCTGTTCCTTCCCAGGGTCCTCAGTGCTGCCCAGGGACCAACCTGGGCTGCTGCCCCTGTGCCACCAGGCTCCCATCCCAGCCTGATGGCAGCAACCACCTCACTTGCTCAATGCTGCTGGCAGCCACAGCTCTTTCACCTGGTCCTGGGAGGAGCTGGCAGCTGTGGGCACCAGAGAGGGCTGCCCTGCTTGGGAGGAGGTGGAGCTGCTCTGCTCTGGGGTTCAGGCCCAGCAGCAAGGCTCATCTCCAGCTCTGGTCCTGTCTCCTGGCTCAGATGGCAGATCCCTGTGTAGGGAATCATGGAACCACAGAGCTGCCAGGGCTGGAAGGGAGCTCAAGGCTCAGCCAGCCCCAAGCCCCTGCCATGGGCAGGGACACCTCACACCACAGCAGGTTGCTCACAGCCACCTCCAGCCTGGCTGCAAACACCTCCAGGCAGGAGGCTTCCACCACCTCCCTGGGCAGCCTGGGCCAGGCTCTCACCACCTTCATGGGCAACAATTTCTTCCTAAGGTCTGACTTAAACCACCCCTCCTCTGGCAGGGGATTTGGGCACAGTGTTTGCCACCTGGCAGCCAGCTGTCCTGCCAGGGCTGCCCTTCCTCCCCTGCTCATCTTCATCCTTCCTGTCCCTCTCCTTGCCCCCACTGCCAGACTGCCTGGAGTGCCCCTGGGGAGGCAGAGCTCCCTCCTGCTGCAGAGGGGCAGGGAGCAAGGGACAGTGGCCTCAGAGGGGTCCTGGTTTGAGCCAAGAGCTGCCCAGGGTGAAAGGAGGACAGAAAGCATCTCCCCCCAGGGAGTAAAGAGAAGCACTCACAGGGAACTGGGGATTAAATGCAAACCACTTTGACAAACCTGTACAGAAATCCCCAGAGCATCCAAGGCAAAAGGGAACAACCCCAGGCAGCATCTGCCCATGTCTGGCTTCCCAGCTGGGCCCAACCAGACCTCACTGCTGGGCCAGAACCTCCCCAAACCCTCCCCCCACATAGCCTCAGTGTCACAGAGTCACAGAACCAAGCAGGCTGGAAGAGACCTCCAAGAGCATCCAGGCCAACCTCTCCCCCAGCACCATCTGATCAACCCAACCATGGCTCCAAGGGCCTCATCCAGGCTCTTCCTCCTGGGATGGGGACTCCACCCTCCCCCGGGCAGCAAGACCTCCACTCAGGCAGATGGAGTGCACTGAATGTGTACAAAGTGTGCAGGAGTGACAACATTTACAGCTAGTGACAACAAAGAGCCCCAGGAGCCCCTGGCCAAGCCCCAGGGGAAGCTGCTGCAGTGCTCCAGGGGGAAAAAGAGGAGGCTGGGAATGAGCAACCTGGCAGCCTCAGCCCTGTGCCTGGGCAGATCATGGCTCAGGGCCTGCTGGAAGCTCTGCTACAGCACAGGGAGGACAGGAGGTGGTTGGAGACAGCCAGCAGGGCTTCACCAAGGGCAAGTCCTGCCTGACCAGCCTGGGGGCTTCCACCAGCAGGGGACAGGGGAAGACCAAGAGCTGCCACCTCTCTGGGCTCCTGCAAAGCCTTTGGCACAGTCCCCACAGCATCCTTCTCTCTAAGCTGGGGAGATGTGGAGGGGATGGGTGGAGTGTGCAGGGCAGAAGGAATTGGTTGGATGATCACATCCCAACAGCTCAACGTCCAGATGGAGAGAGGTGGCAAATGCTGTCCCTCAGGGGCCTGGGTCAGGACAGTGCTGCTCAGTATCTTCAGCAGTGCTGTAGACAGTGTCCTGATGACACCAAGTGAGTGGTGTGCTTCACAGGTCTGAAGGATGGGAGCCACCAGAGGGACCTGGACAGGCTGCAGGGGTGGCTGAGGAGAGCCTCAGGAGGGTCAGTAAGGCAAAGTGCAAGGTCCTGCCCCTGGGTCAGGGCCACCCTCAATCCCAATCCAGGCTGGGGGCTGATGAGAGCCAGAGCAGCCCTGCAGAGAAGGCCTTGGGGGTGCTGGTGGGGGAGAAGCTGGGCAGGAGCCAGCACTGGGCACTGGCAGCACAGGAGGCCAAGGGCAGCCTGGGCTGCAGCCAGAGCAGTGTGGCCAGAGCTGGGGAGAGAGGATCCTGCCCCTCTGCTCTGCTCTGCTGTGCTGTGCTGTGCTTTGCTCTGCTCTGCTCTGCTCTGGGGAGACCTCACCTGCAGGGCTGGGGCCAGCTCAACACAAGAAGGACATGGACCTGCTGGAGAGGGTCCAGAGGAGGCCACAGAGATGATCAGAGGGTTGGAGAATCTCTGCTATGTGAGGAGAGGCTGGGAGAGTTGGGGCTCTTGAGCCTGGAGAAGAGAAGGCTGCAGGGAGACCTCAGAGCTGCATTTCAATACCTGAGGGGAGCTGCAGGGGGGCTGGGGAGGGACTGTTCAGGAGGGGCTGTGGGGATAGGACCAGGGCAATGGTTTGGAACTGGAGCAGGGCAGAGTTAGGTTGGAGCTCAGGAGGAAGTTCTGCACAGGGAGGCTGGGGAGAGACTGGCACAGGCTGCCCAGGGAGGTGCTGCAGGCTCCATCCAAGCTCAGCCTGGCTGTGTCCCTCTGCAGCCTGCCCTGGCTGGAGCTGTCCCTGATGCATGCAGGGCTTGGGGAAGATGCCCTTGGAGGCTCCTTTCCAACCTGATGCCAGCTGTGACTGGGAGCCTGGCACCTGCTCCACAAGACCATAAGACACGGCCTGGGCCTGGCAGAGGTCTCTGGCATCCCTCAGCTGTGTGCATGGACACAGCCTCTGCAGCCCTGCTGCTGAGGGACAGAAACTGCCCTCTCCAGCTCCCATTGTCCCCTGAAGTCCTTCCCAGCTGGAATGAGGCTGGCACAGGGATGGTGGAATGGGGCTGGGCACAGGGAGGGTGGAATGAGGCTGGCACAGGGATGTGGAATGAGGCTGGCACAAGGATGGTGGAATGAGGCTGGGCACAGGGATGGTGGAATAAGGCTGGCACAGGGATGGTGGAATGAGGCTGGCACAGGGATGGTGGAATGAGGCTGGCACAAGGATGTGGAATGAGGCTGGCACAGGGATGGTGGAATGGGGCTGGCACAGGGAGGGTGGAATGGGGCTGGGCACAGGGAGGGTGGAATGGGGCTGGCACAGGGAGGGTGGAATGGGGCTGGGCACAGGGATGGTGGAATGAGGCTGGCACAAGGATGGTGGAATGAGGCTGGCACAAGGATGTGGAATGAGGCTGGCACAGGGATGGTGGAATGAGGCTGGCACAGGGAGGGTGGAATGAGGCTGGCACAGGGATGGTGGAATGAGGCTGGGCACAGGGAGGGTGGAATGAGGCTGGGCACAGGGATGGTGGAATGAGGCTGGGCACAGGGATGGTGGAATGAGGCTGGGCACAGGGAGGGTGGAATGAGGCTGGGCACAGGGATGTGGAATGAGGCTGGGCACAGGGAGGGTGGAATGAGGCTGGGCACAGGGATGTGGAATGAGGCTGGCACAAGGATGTGGAATGAGGCTGGCACAGGGATGGTGGAATGAGGCTGGCACAGGGAGGGTGGAATGAGGCTGGCACAGGGATGGTGGAATGAGGCTGGGCACAGGGAGGGTGGAATGAGGCTGGGCACAGGGATGGTGGAATGAGGCTGGGCACAGGGATGGTGGAATGAGGCTGGGCACAGGGAGGGTGGAATGAGGCTGGGCACAGGGATGTGGAATGAGGCTGGGCACAGGGAGGGTGGAATGAGGCTGGGCACAGGGATGTGGAATGAGGCTGGCACAAGGATGTGGAATGAGGCTGGCACAGGGAGGGTGGAAAGAGGCTGGCACAGGGATGTGGAACGAGGCTGGCACAGGGATGGTGGAATGGGGCTGGGCACAGGGATGGTGGAATGGGGCTGGGCACAGGGAGGGTGGAATGAGGCTGGCACAGGGAGGGTGGAATGGGGCTGGATACAGGGATGGTGGAATGAGGCTGGCACAGGGAGGGTGGAATGGGGCTGGGCACAGGGATGGTGGAATGAGGCTGGCACAGGGATGGTGGAATGAGGCTGGCACAGGGAGGGTGGAATGAGGCTGGCACAGGGATGGTGGAATGAGGCTGGCACAGGGAGGGTGGAATGGGGCTGGCACAGGGATGGTGGAATGGGGCTGGCACAGGGAGGGTGGAATGAGGCTGGGCACAGGGATGGTGGAAATAGGCTGGCACAGGGATGGTGGAATGAGGCTGGGCACAGGGAGGGTGGAATGAGGCTGGGCACAGGGAGGGTGGAATGAGGCTGGGCACAGGGATGGTGGAAATAGGCTGGCACAGGGATGTGGAATGAGGCTGGCACAGGGATGGTGGAATGAGGCTGGCACAGGGATGGTGGAATGAGGCTGGCACAAGGATGTGGAATGAGGCTGGCACAGGGATGGTGGAATGGGGCTGGGCACAGGGATGGTGGAATGAGGCTGGCACAGGGATGGTGGAATGAGGCTGGCACAGGGATTGTGGAATGAGGCTGGCACAGGGATGGTGGAATGGGGCTGGCACAGGGAGGGTGGAATGAGGCTGGCACAGGGATGGTGGAATGAGGCTGGCACAGGGAGGGTGGAATGGGGCTGGGCACAGGGAGGGTGGAATGAGGCTGGGCACAGGGATGTGGAATGGGGCTGGGCACAGGGAGGGTGGAATGAGGCTGGCACAGGGAGGGTGGAATGAGGCTGGCACAGGGATGTGGAATGGGGCTGGGCACAGGGAGGGTGGAATGAGGCTGGCACAGGGATGGTGGAATGAGGCTGGCACAAGGATGGTTGAATGAGGCTGGCACAGGGATGGTGGAATGAGGCTGGGCACAGGGAGGGTGGAATGAGGCTGGGCACAGGGATGGTGGAATGAGGCTGGGCACAGGGATGGTGGAAATAGGCTGGCACAGGGATGGTGGAATGAGGCTGGGCACAGGGAGGGTGGAATGAGGCTGGGCACAGGGATGTGGAATGAGGCTGGGCACAGGGATGGTGGAATGAGGCTGGCACAGGGAGGGTGGAATGGGGCTGGGCACAGGGATGTGGAATGAGGCTGGCACAGGGATGTGGAATGAGGCTGGCACAGGGATGGTGGAATGAGGCTGGCACAGGGATGGTGGAATGGGGCTGGGCACAGGGATGGTGGAATGGGGCTGGGCACAGGGATGTGGAATGAGGCTGGCACAGGGATGTGGAATGAGGCTGGCACAGGGAGGGTGGAATGAGGCTGGGCACAGGGATGTGGAATGAGGCTGGCACAGGGATGGTGGAATGGGGCTGGCACAGGGAGGGTGGAATGAGGCTGGCACAGGGAGGGTGGAATGAGGCTGGGCACAGGGATGGTGGAATGAGGCTGGCACAGGGATGGTGGAATGAGGCTGGCACAGGGAGGGTGGAATGAGGCTGGGCACAGGGATGGTGGAATGAGGCTGGCACAGGGAGTTGGAATGAGGCTGGCACAGGGATGGTGTAAGGAGGCTGGCACAGGGTTACTGGAATGGGGCTGGGCACAGGGATGGTGGAATGGGACTGGCACTGGGATGTGGAATGAGGCTGGCACAGGGATGGTGGAATGAGACTGGCACAGGGATGGTGGAATGAGGCTGGCACAGGGATTTGGAATGAGGCTGGCACAGGGAGGGTGGAATGAGGCTGGCACAGGGATGGTGGAATGGGGCTGGCACAGGGAGGGTGGAATGAGGCTGGCACAGGGATGGTGGAATGAGGCTGGCACAGGGATTGTGGAATGAGGCTGGCACAGGGAGGGTGGAATGAGGCTGGCACAGGGAGGGTGGAATGGGGCTGGGCACAGGGAGGGTGGAATGAGGCTGGGCACAGGGATGTGGAATGGGGCTGGGCACAGGGAGGGTGGAATGAGGCTGGCACAGGGAGGGTGGAATGAGGCTGGCACAGGGATGTGGAATGGGGCTGGGCACAGGGAGGGTGGAATGAGGCTGGGCACAGGGATGGTGGAATGAGGCTGGCACAGGGATGGTGGAATGGGGCTGGCACAGGGATGTGGAATGAGGCTGGCACAGGGATGGTGGAATGGGGCTGGCACAGGGATGTGGAATGAGGCTGGCACAGGGAGGGTGGAATGAGGCTGGCACAGGGATTGTGGAATGAGGCTGGCACAGGGATGGTGGAATGAGGCTGGCACAGGGAGGGTGGAATGGGGCTGGGCACAGGGAGGGTGGAATGAGGCTGGGCACAGGGATGTGGAATGGGGCTGGGCACAGGGAGGGTGGAATGAGGCTGGGCACAGGGATGGTGTAAGGAGGCTGGGCACAGGGATGTGGAATGAGGCTGGCACAGGGATGGTGGAATGGGGCTGGCACAGGGAGGGTGGAATGGGGCTGGGCACAGGGATGTGGAATGAGGCTGGCACAGGGATGTGGAATGAGGCTGGGCACAGGGATGGTGGAATGAGGCTGGCACAGGGAGGGTGGAATGGGGCTGGGCACAGGGATGTGGAATGAGGCTGGCACAGGGATGTGGAATGAGGCTGGCACAGGGATGGTGGAATGAGGCTGGCACAGGGATGGTGGAATGGGGCTGGGCACAGGGATGGTGGAATGGGGCTGGGCACAGGGATGTGGAATGAGGCTGGCACAGGGATGTGGAATGAGGCTGGCACAGGGAGGGTGGAATGAGGCTGGGCACAGGGATGTGGAATGAGGCTGGCACAGGGATGGTGGAATGGGGCTGGCACAGGGATGGTGGAATGAGGCTGGCACAGGGAGGGTGGAATGAGGCTGGGCACAGGGATGGTGGAATGAGGCTGGCACAGGGATGGTGGAATGGGACTGGCACAGGGATGCTGTAAGGAGGCTGGGCACAGGGTTACTGGAATGGGGCTGGGCACAGGGATGGTGGAATGAGGCTGGCACAGGGAGTTGGAATGAGGCTGGCACAGGGATGGTGTAAGGAGGCTGGCACAGGGTTACTGGAATGGGGCTGGGCACAGGGATGGTGGAATGGGACTGGCACTGGGATGTGGAATGAGGCTGGCACAGGGATGGTGGAATGAGACTGGCACAGGGATGGTGGAATGAGGCTGGCACAGGGATTTGGAATGAGGCTGGCACAGGGAGGGTGGAATGAGGCTGGCACAGGGATGGTGGAATGGGGCTGGCACAGGGAGGGTGGAATGAGGCTGGCACAGGGATGGTGGAATGAGGCTGGCACAGGGATTGTGGAATGAGGCTGGCACAGGGAGGGTGGAATGAGGCTGGCACAGGGAGGGTGGAATGGGGCTGGGCACAGGGAGGGTGGAATGAGGCTGGGCACAGGGATGTGGAATGGGGCTGGGCACAGGGAGGGTGGAATGAGGCTGGCACAGGGAGGGTGGAATGAGGCTGGCACAGGGATGTGGAATGGGGCTGGGCACAGGGAGGGTGGAATGAGGCTGGGCACAGGGATGGTGGAATGAGGCTGGCACAGGGATGGTGGAATGGGGCTGGCACAGGGATGTGGAATGAGGCTGGCACAGGGATGGTGGAATGGGGCTGGCACAGGGATGTGGAATGAGGCTGGCACAGGGAGGGTGGAATGAGGCTGGCACAGGGATTGTGGAATGAGGCTGGCACAGGGATGGTGGAATGAGGCTGGCACAGGGAGGGTGGAATGGGGCTGGGCACAGGGAGGGTGGAATGAGGCTGGGCACAGGGATGTGGAATGGGGCTGGGCACAGGGAGGGTGGAATGAGGCTGGGCACAGGGATGGTGTAAGGAGGCTGGGCACAGGGATGTGGAATGAGGCTGGCACAGGGATGGTGGAATGGGGCTGGCACAGGGAGGGTGGAATGGGGCTGGGCACAGGGATGTGGAATGAGGCTGGCACAGGGATGTTGGAATGAGGCTGGCACAGGGAGGGTGGAATGAGGCTGGCACAGGGATGTGGAATGAGGCTGGCACAGGGAGGGTGGAATGGGGCTGGGCACAGGGATGTGGAATGAGGCTGGCACAGGGATGGTGGAATGGGGCTGGCACAGGGATGTGGAATGAGGCTGGCACAGGGATGGTGGAATGGGGCTGGCACAGGGATGTGGAATGAGGCTGGCACAGGGAGGGTGGAATGAGGCTGGCACAGGGATGGTGGAATGGGGCTGGGCACAAGGATGGTGGAATGAGGCTGGCACAGGGATGCTGGATTTGGCTGGGCACAGGGATGGTGGATTTGGCTGGGCACCACCTGTCCCACTCAGGGCCTTTTCCCCCTGGGCAGCAGTTTGGGCAGGGCTGCTCCTGCTGGGCTGCCCTCTGCAGAGCCCCTGGGCTCAGCTTGCCCTGCTGTGTGTTTTAGCTCTCACACAGGCTGAGAGCCACCCAGGCCTCATGCTGTGCCTTTCCTGTTGGTGCTGACAGCTTTGCAGGAGCTTGGGAAACAAGATTTCACTTTGCTGCTCTCCCTGGAGCAGGGAGGCAGAGAAAGTGCCAGAGAAAGCAGCCCAGGGAGGCTGAAGCACAACCTTGAGGCACAGAGAGCTGGGTTCAGGCCTGGCAGAGCAGGGACAGCCCTGCAGCCTGGTTGCCAAGAGACTCTGCTGCCACTCACATCAGAATCAATTAGGTGAGTTTCAAAACAGATCTCATCTCCTCCTCCTTGCCCTCCTCTGCTCCTGCACCAGTTCCCAGCTTTCCAAAGCCACACGTGCCAGCCCAGTTCCTGCCTTCCCCAGAGGGCTTTTCCCTTTCCAATCCTGGCTGCTTTCCTTTTTCAGCCAACCTTGTCAGGTTCTTCACTTCGGGATCCATCCCCTCCCCCGGCTCCACTCTTCCAGAGGCTCACACAGACAGGGAAGAGGTAACCCTTTGCTTTCCAGCAGGCAGAAAGCCTCTCTGGCATCCCCTGCCTCAGCTAAACAGACATCAGAGGAAGGTGCCCAGTGCAGCCTGCCCAATGCACCCTGCCCAGTGCACCCTGCCCATTGCACCCTGCCCATTGCACCCTGCCCATTGCATCCTGCCCAATGCACCCTGCCCAGTGCACCCTGCCCATTGCACCCTGCCCAATGCACCCTGCCCAATGCACCCTGCCCAATGCATCCTGCCCAGTGCACCCTGCCCAATGAACCCTGCCCAATGCAACCTGCCCATTGCATCCTGCCCAATGCATCCTGCCCAATGCACCCTGCCCAGTGCACCCTGCCCAATGCACCCTGCCCATTGCACCCTGCCCATTGCATCCTGCCCAATGCACCCTGCCCATTGCACCCTGCCCAATGCACCCTGCCCAATGCACCCTGCCCAGTGCACCCTGCCCAATGCACCCTGCCCAATGCATCCTGCCCAATGCACCCTGCCCATTGCACCCTGCTCAATGCATCCTGCCCAATGCACCCTGCCCATTGCATCCTGCCCAATGCACCCTGCCCAGTGCACCCTGCCCAGTGCACCCTGCCCAATGCATCCTGCCCAATGCATCCTGCCCATTGCACCCTGCCCATTGCACCCTGCCCAATGCACCCTGCTCAATGCATCCTGCCCAATGCACCCTGCCCAATGCACCCTGCCCAATGCATCCTGCCCATTGCACCCTGCCCATTGCACCCTGCCCATTGCACCCTGCCCAGTGCATCCTGCCCAATGCACCCTGCCCAGTGCACCCTGCCCAATGCACCCTGCCCAATGCACCCTGCCCATTGCACCCTGCCCAGTGCACCCTGCCCAATGCATCCTGCCCAATGCATCCTGCCCAATGCACCCTGCCCAGGGCACCCTGCCCAGTGCATCCTGCCCATTGCACCCTGCCCAATGCACCCAGCCCAATGCACCCTGCCCAGGGCACCCTGCCCAATGCACCCTGCTCAATGCACCCTGCCCATTGCACCCTGCCCAATGCACCCTGCCCAATGCACCCTGCCCAATGCATCCTGCCCATTGCACCCTGCCCAGTGCACCCTGCCCATTGCACCCTGCCCAATGCACCCTGCTCAATGCACCCTGCCCATTGCACCCTGCCCAATGCACCCTGCCCATTGCACCCTGCCCAGTGCATCCTGCCCAATGCACCCTGCTCAATGCACCCTGCCCATTGCACCCTGCCCAATGCACCCTGCCCAATGCACCCTGCCCATTGCACCCTGCCCAATGCACCCTGCCCAATGCACCCTGCCCATTGCACCCTGCCCAATGCATCCTGCCCAGTTCATCCTGCCCATTGCACCCTGCCCAATGAACCCTGCCCAGTGCATCCTGCCCATTGCACCCTGCCCAATGCACCCTGCCCAGTACACCCTGCCCAGTGCACCCTGCCCAATGCATCCTGCCCAGTGCACCCAGCCCAATGCATCCTGCCCAATGCACCCTGCCCAGGGCACCCTGCCCAATGCACCCTGCCCAGTGCACCCTGCCCATTGCACCCTGCCCAATGCACCCTGCCCAATGCATCCTGCCCATTGCACCCTGCCCAGTGCACCCTGCCCAATGCACCCTGCCTAGAGCACCCTGCCCAGTGCATCCTGCCCATTGCACCCTGCCCATTGCACCCTGCCCAATGCACCCTGCCCAGTGCAACCTGCCCAATGCACCCTGCCCAATGCACCCTGTCCAGTGCAACCTGCCCAATGCACCCTGCCCATTGCACCCTGCCCAGTGCATCCTGCCCAGTGCATCCTGCCCATTGCACCCTGCCCAATTCACCCTGCCCAGTGCACCCTGCCCATTACACCCTGCCCAATGCACCCTGCCCAATGCACCCTGCCCAATGCATCCTGCCCAATGCACCCTGCCCAGTGCACCCTGCCCAATGCATCCTGCCCAATGCATCCTGCCCATTGCACCCTGCCCAATGCACCCTGCCCAATGCACCCTGCCCAGTGCACCCTGCCCATTGCACCCTGCCCAGTGCACCCTGCCCATTGCACCTGCCCAATGCACCCTGCCCAATGCATCCTGCCCAATGCACCCTGCCCAGTGCAACCTGCCCATTGTACCCTGCCCAATGCACCCTGCCCAGTGCAACCTGCCCAATGCACCCTGCCCATTGCAACCTGCCCAGTGCAACCTGCCCAATGCACCCTGCCCAATGCACCCTGCCCAATGCACCCTGCCCAATGCATCCTGCCCATTGCACCCTGCCCATTGCACCCTGCCCAGTGCATCCTGCCCATTTCACCCTGCCCAATGCACCCTGCCCAGTGCAACCTGCCCAATGCACCCTGCCCAGTGCATCCTGCCCAGTGCAACCTGCCCAATGCATCCTGCCCATTGCACCCTGCCCAATGCACCCTGCCCAGTGCACCCTGCCCAATGCACCCTGCCCAATGCACCCTGCCCAGTGCAACCTGCCCAATGCACCCTGCCCAGTGCACCCTGCCCAATGCACCCTGCCCAATGCACCCTGCCCAGTGCAACCTGCCCAATGCACCCTGCCCAGTGCACCCCGCCCATTGCACCCTGCCCAATGCACCCTGCCCAGTGCATCCTGCCCATTGCACCCTGCCCAATGCACCCTGCCCAGTGCATCCTGCCCAATGCACCCTGCCCATTGCATCCTGCCCAATGCATCCTGCCCATTGCACCCTGCCCAGTGCACCCTGCCCAGTGCATCCTGCCCAATGCACCCTGCCCATTGCACCCTGCCCAGTGCACCCTGCCCAATGCACCCTGCCCATTGCATCCTGCCCAATGCACCCTGCCCATTGCACCCTGCCCAATGCACCCTGCCCAGTGCACCCTGCCCAATGCATCCTGCCCAATGCACCCTGCCCAATGCATCCTGCCCATTGCACCCTGCCCAGTGCACCCTGCCCATTGCACCCTGCCCAGTGCACCCTGCCCAATGCATACTGCCCATTGCACCCTGCCCAGTGCACCCTGCCCATTGCACCCTGCCCAATGCACCCTGCCCAGGGCATCCTGCCCAATGCATCCTGCCCAGTGCACCCTGCCCATTGCACCCTGCCCAATGCACCATGCCCATTGCACCCTGTCCAGTGCACCCTGCCCAATGCACCCTGCCCAGTGCACCCTGCCCAATGCACCCTGCCCAATGCATCCTGCCCAATGCACCCTGCCCAATGCATCCTGCCCAATGCACCCTGCCCAGTGCATCCTGCCCATTGCACCCTGCCCAATGCACCCTGCCCAATGCATCCTGCCCAATGCACCCTGCCCAGTGCATCCTGCCCAGTGCATCCTGCCCATTGCACCCTGCCCAGTGCACCCTGCCCAATGCACCCTGCCCAGGGCACCCTGCCCAATGCATCCTGCCCAGTGCACCATGCCCAGTGCACCCTGCCCAATGCACCCTGCCCAGGGCACCCTGCTCAATGCATCCTTCCCAGTGCATCCTGCCCATTGCACCTTGCCCAATGTACCCTGCCCAGTGCATCCTGCCCAGTGCACCCTGCCCAATGCATCCTGCCCAGTGCAACCTGCCCAATGCACCCTGCCCAGTGCACCCTGCCCATTGCACCCTGCCCAATGCACCATGCCCATTGCACCCTGCCCATTGCACCCTGCCCAATGCACCCTGCCCAATGCACCCTGCCCAGTGCACCCTGCCCAATGCACCCTGCCCAGTGCACCCTGCCCATTGCACCCTGCCCAATGCAACCTGCCCAGTGCACCCTGCCCAATGCACCCTGCCCAATGCACCCTGCCCAATGCATCCTGCCCATTGCACCCTGCCCAGTGCACCCTGCCCAATGCACCCTGCCTAGAGCACCCTGCCCAATGCACCCTGCCCATTGCAACCTGCCCAGTGCAACCTGCCCAATGCACCCTGCCCAGTGCACCCTGCCCATTGCACCCTGCCCAATGCACCATGCCCATTGCACCCTGCCCATTGCACCCTGCCCAATGCACCCTGCCCAATGCACCCTGCCCAGTGCACCCTGCCCAATGCACCCTGCCCAGTGCACCCTGCCCATTGCACCCTGCCCAATGCAACCTGCCCAGTGCACCCTGCCCAATGCACCCTGCCCAATGCACCCTGCCCAATGCATCCTGCCCATTGCACCCTGCCCAGTGCACCCTGCCCAATGCACCCTGCCTAGAGCACCCTGCCCAGTGCATCCTGCCCATTGCACCCTGCCCATTGCACCCTGCCCAATGCACCCTGCCCAATGCAACCTGCCCAATGCACCCTGCCCAATGCACCCTGCCCAGTGCAACCTGCCCAATGCACCCTGCCCATTGCACCCTGCCCAGTGCATCCTGCCCAGTGCATCCTGCCCATTGCACCCTGCCCAATTCACCCTGTACAGTGCACCCTGCCCATTACACCCTGCCCAATGCACCCTGCCCAATGCACCCTGCCCAATGCATCCTGCCCAATGCACCCTGCCCAGTGCACCCTGCCCAATGCATCCTGCCCAATGCATCCTGCCCATTGCACCCTGCCCAGTGCACCCTGCCCAATGCACCCTGCCCAGTGCACCCTGCCCATTGCACCCTGCCCAGTGCACCCTGCCCATTGCACCTGCCCAATGCACCCTGCCCATTGCACCCTGCCCAATGCATCCTGCCCAATGCACCCTGCCCAGTGCAACCTGCCCATTGTACCCTGCCCAATGCACCCTGCCCAGTGCAACCTGCCCAATGCACCCTGCCCATTGCAACCTGCCCAGTGCAACCTGCCCAATGCACCCTGCCCAGTGCACCCTGCCCAATGCACCCTGCCCAATGCATCCTGCCCATTGCACCCTGCCCATTGCACCCTGCCCAGTGCATACTGCCCATTTCACCCTGCCCATTGCACCCTGCCCAGTGCACCCTGCCCAATGCACCCTGCCCAATGCATCCTGCCCATTTCACCCTGCCCAATGCACCCTGCCCAGTGCAACCTGCCCAATGCACCCTGCCCAGTGCATCCTGCCCAGTGCAACCTGCCCAATGCATCCTGCCCATTGCACCCTGCCCAATGCACCCTGCCCAGTGCAACCTGCCCAATGCACCCTGCCCAATGCACCCTGCCCAGTGCAACCTGCCCAGTGCACCCTGCCCAATGCACCCTGCCCAATGCACCCTGCCCAGTGCAACCTGCCCAATGCACCCTGCCCAGTGCACCCTGCCCAATGCACCCTGCCCAATGCACCCTGCCCAGTGCAACCTGCCCAATGCACCCTGCCCAGTGCACCCTGCCCAGTGCACCCTGCCCAATGCACCCTGCCCAATGCACCCTGCCCAGTGCATCCTGCCCATTGCACCCTGCCCAATGCACCCTGCCCAATGCATCCTGCCCAATGCACCCTGCCCAGTGCATCCTGCCCAGTGCATCCTGCCCAATGCACCCTGCCCAATGCACCCTGCCCAGTGCAACCTGCCCAATGCACCCTGCCCAGTGCACCCTGCCCAGTGCACCCTGCCCAATGCACCCTGCCCATTGCACCCTGCCCAATGCACCCTGCCCAATGCACCCTGCCCAGTGCATCCTGCCCATTGCACCCTGCCCAATGCACCCTGCCCAATGCACCCTGCCCAGTGCATCCTGCCCAGTGCATCCTGCCCAATGCACCCTGCCCAGTACACCCTGCCCATTGCACCCTGCCCAATGCACCCTGCCCAGTGCATCCTGCCCAATGCACCCTGCCCATTGCATCCTGCCCAATGCATCCTGCCCATTGCACCCTGCCCAGTGCACCCTGCCCAGTGCATCCTGCCCAATGCACCCTGCCCATTGCACCCTGCCCAGTGCACCCTGCCCAATGCATCCTGCCCAATGCATCCTGCCCAATGCACCCTGCCCATTGCATCCTGCCCAATGCACCCTGCCCATTGCACCCTGCCCAATGCACCCTGCCCAGTGCACCCTGCCCAATGCATCCTGCCCAATGCACCCTGCCCAATGCATCCTGCCCATTGCACCCTGCCCAGTGCACCCTGCCCAATGCATACTGCCCATTGCACCCTGCCCAGTGCACCCTGCCCATTGCACCCTGCCCAATGCACCCTGCCCAGGGCATCCTGCCCAATGCATCCTGCCCAGTGCACCCTGCCCATTGCACCCTGCCCAATGCACCATGCCCATTGCACCCTGTCCAGTGCACCCTGCCCAATGCACCCTGCCCAGTGCACCCTGCCCATTGCACCCTGCCCAATGCACCCTGCCCAATGCATCCTGCCCAATGCACCCTGCCCAGTGCACCCTGCCCATTGCACCCTGCCCAATGCACCCTGCCCAGGGCATCCTGCCCAATGCATCCTGCCCAGTGCACCCTGCCCATTGCACCCTGCCCAATGCACCATGCCCATTGCACCCTGTCCAGTGCACCCTGCCCAATGCACCCTGCCCAGTGCACCCTGCCCATTGCACCCTGCCCAATGCACCCTGCCCAATGCATCCTGCCCAATGCACCCTGCCCAATGCATCCTGCCCAGTGCACCCTGCCCAATGCATCCTGCCCAGTGCACCATGCCCAGTGCACCCTGCCCAGTGCACCCTGCCCAATGCACCCTGCCCAGTGCACCCTGCCCAATGCATCCTGCCCAGTGCAACCTGCCCAATGCACCCTGCCCAGTGCATCCTGCCCATTGCACCCTGCCCAATGCACCCTGCCCAATGCATCCTGCCCAATGCACCCTGCCCAGTGCATCCTGCCCAGTGCATCCTGCCCATTGCACCCTGCCCAGTGCACCCTTCCCAATGCACCCTGCCCAGGGCACCCTGCCCAATGCATCCTGCCCAGTGCACCATGCCCAGTGCACCCTGCCCAATGCACCCTGCCCAGGGCACCCTGCTCAATGCATCCTTCCCAGTGCATCCTGCCCATTGCACCTTGCCCAATGTACCCTGCCCAGTGCATCCTGCCCAGTGCACCCTGCCCTATGCATCCTGCCCAGTGCAACCTGCCCAATGCACCCTGCCCAGTGCACCCTGCCCATTGCACCTTGCCCAATGTACCCTGCCCAGTGCATCCTGCCCAGTGCACCCTGCCCAATGCATCCTGCCCAGTGCAACCTGCCCAATGTACCCTGCCCAGTGCATCCTGCCCATTGCACCCTGCCCAATGCACCCTGCCCAATGCACCCTGCCCAATGCACCCTGCCCATTGCACCCTGCCCAGGGCACCCTGCCCAGGGCACCCTGCCCAATGCATCCTTCCCAGTGCATCCTGCCCAATGCACCCTGCCCAATGCACCCTGCCCAGTGCACCCTGCCCAGTGCACCCTGCCCAATGCATCCTGCCCAGTGCAACCTGCCCAGTGCACCCTGCCCAATGCACCCTGCCCAGTGCACCCTGCCCATTGCACCCTGCCCAATGCACCCTGCCCAATGCACCCTGCCCAGTGCACCCTGCCCATTGCACCCTGCCCAATGCACCCTGCCCAGTGCACCCTGCCCATTGCACCCTGCCCAATGCACCCTGCCCAATGCACCCTGCCCAGTGCACCCTGCCCAGTGCACCCTGCCCATTGCACCCTGCCCAATGCACCCTGCCCAATGCACCCTGCCCAGTGCACCCTGCCCAATGCACCCTGCCCATTGCACCCTGCCCAATGTACCCTGCCCAGTGCACCCTGCCCATTGCACCCTGCCCAGTGCACCCTGCCCAATGCATCCTGCCCATTGCACCCTGCCCATTGCACCCTGCCCAATGCACCCTGCCCATTGCACCCTGCCCAGTGCACCCTGCCCATTGCACCCTGCCCAGTGCACCCTGCCCAATGCACCCTGCCCAGTGCACCCTGCCCATTGCACCCTGCCCAGTGCATCCTGCCCATTGCACCCTGCCCAATGCACCCTGCCCAATGCATCCTGCCCATTGCACCCTGCCCAGTGCACCCTGCCCATTGCACCCTGCCCAATGCACCCTGCCCAGTGCACCCTGCCCAGTGCACCCTGCCCATTGCACCCTGCCCAATGCACCCTGCCCAGTGCACCCTGCCCAATGCATCCTGCCCAATGCACCCTGCCCAATGCACCCTGCCCTGACAGGGAGTGCAAGCCTGAGCAGCACCAAGACAGAGGAACTCCTCTGGCTGATGTAGATGGTTTCAAAAGGGACAAACCTTGTGGAGCTTTTTCATCCCATCCTGTGCCATCCCATCCCACCCCACTCCACCCCTCAGCCTGCAGGCAGGTTAGAAATGCACCCCAAAGCTGCACTGAATCCACGAAGCCAACTACCTTGAAGTGAAAATCCAGCCCAAAGCCCAACTTGCCTGACTGGAAACCAGGCAGGCTCTGCTGCAGAGGGCTGCTGTGACAGGGCCACTTCAGAGCACTGCAGCTAATTAGTACTTAATTAACTCTAATGCCTTGAAAAGCTCTGCCAGCCCTAGGAGCTGGGCTGCACGTTGTCACTCATGGGTCAGCAGCTGCTCAGGCAGCTCAGCCCAGCCAGTTCCAGGCTCCAGGGGAAGCTGCAAAGTGCAGTGCCTCATCGACTTGACCCCCAGCATCCTCTCACCACAGCTCAGGAGATGCTTTTCAGTAGCAAACCTTCCAAGGTGAAACGCAGGGAGAAGCCAGGGATGAAAGACTTGCAGCACAGAAAGCTGCAGCAAGAGAAGCAGAGCCAGCAGGGCAGGGAGGGGATCCTGCCCCTATGGCTGTTCCCTGACCCTGGCTGCTCTCAGGCACTGCTAGAGGCTGGGCAGGGACTGACTGGAGAGCAGCCCTGAAGAAAAGGCCTTGGGGGTGCTGGGGGAGGAGAAGCTCAGCAGGAGCCAGCAGGGAGCACTTGCAGCCCAGAGAGCCAAGCAGAGCCTGGGCTGCAGCAAGAGAAGTGTGGCCAGCAGGGCCAGGGAGGGGATTCTGCCCCTCTGCTCCACTCTGCTGAGCCCACAGCTGCAGCTCTGGGGCCAGCTCTGCAGCCTCTGTGCCAGGAAGGCTCTGGAGGGGCTGGAAGGTGTCCAGAGCAGGGCCAGGAGGAGGAGCAGAGGGCTGGAGCTGCTCTGCTCTGGAGCCAGCCTGAGAGAGTTGGGGTTGTGCAGGCTGGAGAGGAGAAGGCTCCCAGGAGACCTTCTGGTGGCCTTCCAGGATCTGCAGGGGGCTGCAAGAGAGCTGGGGAGGGACTTTGGAGGGGGTCAGGGAGGGATAGAACTGGGGGGGATGGAGCAGAACTAGAAGTGGGGAGATTGAGCTTGGCTGTGAGGAAGAAGTTGTTGCCCAGGAGGGTGGTGAGAGCCTGGCCCAGGCTGCCCAGGGAGGTGGTGGAAGCCTCCTGCCTGGAGGTGTTTGCAGCCAGGCTGGAGGTGGCTGTGAGCAACCTGCTGTGGTGTGAGGTGTCCCTGCCCATGGCAGGGGGTTGGGGCTGGCTGAGCCTTGAGCTCCCTTCCAGCCCTGGCAGCTCTGTGGTTCTATGGCTCCAGGATAGGAGGTGACACAGTGGTGTTTTGGGTGGCTCTGGCTGCCTGAGATCACTGATGGTTGGCAGAGCCTGGCAGGGGCACAGTGCCATGTGCAGGGGGTGGCTGGGAGAGCCTGGGGCAGCACAGGGAGCTCAGTGCCTGGGCAGGGAAAACCTTCCCCCTCCCATTGGGTTGGTTTGTAGCCCACAGCTGGCTCTGCCAGGCTGCAGGTCTCAGGCACCCACCCCCCCCCCCAGAAGACAGCCTGCAAGCACCAACCAAGAGAGCACTGCAGAGGGAGAGGCCAGGAGAAGGAAAGGGGATAGAGGGAAGGAGCAGAACCAAATCCTTCAGGAGGAAGGGCTGCCAGATGGCAGCTGCAAAGCCACCAGCTGGAGGCATGGCACAGCTCAGCCCCTTCCTTCCCCACCAGCAGCCTGAGCCCCCAGGCAGCTTGCTGCACCCCAGTTGCCCCTCAAAGTAATTTCTAGATGAATGAACAGCCTGGCAGAAGAAAAAATCAGGATAAACCTCCAACAGGGTAGCAGAAAGACCCTGGAGAGGAGTGAGGCCAGCAGGGCCAGGGAGGCTCCACTCCCCCTCTGCTCTGCCCTGCTGAGACCTCCCCTGGAATATTGCATCCAGCTCTGGGCTCCCCAGGTCAGGAGGGACAGAGATCTGCTGGAGAGAGTCCAAGGGAGGGCTGCAAGGCTGCTGAAGGGACTGCAGCACTGCCTGGGGAGGAGAGGCTGAGAGCCCTGGGGCTGTGCAGTCTGGAGAGGAGAAGGCTGAGAGGGATCTGATCAATGGCTATCAATAGCTGAGGGCTGGGGGGCAGGAGGGACAGGGCCAGGCTCTGCTCACTGTGCCCTGGGACAGGACAAGAGGCAAGGGATGGAAGCTGCAGCACAGGAGGTTCCAGCTCAGCATGAGGAGGAACTTCCTGACTGTGAGGCTCCCAGAGCCCTGGAGCAGGCTGCCCAGAGAGGTTGTGGAGTCTCCTGCTCTGGAGCCTTCCCAGCCCTGTCTGGATGTGTTCCTGTGTGCCCTGTGCTGGATTCTGTGCTCCTGCTCTGGCAGGGGTTGGGCTGGAAGCTCTCCAGAGGTCCCTTCCCACCCCCAGCACCCTGTGAGCTGTGACCTTTCTGGCTGATGGGAGGTCCCCACTGGACACCAGGTTCCTCCAGGAGGTCACTCTGTGACCCACAGGTGGCCACAGTGGCACACTGGGAAAGGTGGCAGGAGGCAGGCTGTGGAGCAGGCAGGCAGGGCCTGGCAGCAGGGCTGAGGGGCAGCCTTGGCAGGCATGATTCAGTTAGCTTTGGATTGGATGTGGGAGAGAGCAGCAACAGCTGGAGATGAAATTGAATCTCCTGGGCAGGAGATGAAGGCAATGGAATGTAGCTGCTGAGGGAATGAAGTTAGCCTCTGTCAGGCACTTGTCACTGCTCCAGCCTGGCTGTGCCATGCCCTGCAGGGAGGGGAGATGCCAAGGGGCTTTCCTCCCTGCCCATTCTCATGCCACAGCCAAGTGTCCAAAGAAGAGGACAAGAGGGAGCAAAGCCACCCTGCCCAGGGGCACCCAGGCTGCATGGAAGTACTGCTGGGAGCCTAAGCACAAACCACAGCCCAGAGGCCTCTTGCACTCACAGAGTGCTCTGGGCTGGAAGGGAGCTCCACAGCTCACCCAGTCCCAGCCCTGCCCCCAGCAGGGACATCCTCCCCTGGAGCAGGCTGCCCAGAGCCCTCTCCAGCCTCACCTGGAATAGCTCCAGGCATGGAGCCTCAACCACCTGCCTGGGCAGCCTGCTGCAGTGTTCCAGCAGCCTCCTGGGGCAGAACTTGTTCCTCACATCCAAGCTCAATCTGCTCTGCTCTGCTCTGAAGCCATTGCCCCTGGGCCTGTCCCTGCAGGCCTTTGGGAGCAGTCTCTCTGCAGCCTTCCTGGAACCCCTTCAGGCACTGGAAGGTTGCTCTAAGGTCTCCCTGGAGCCTTCTCCTCTCCAGGCTGAACACCCCCAGCTCCCTCAGCCTGTCCTCACAGCAGAGCTGCTCCAACCCCCTGAGCATTGAGGTGTTTTCCAACCTTATTGAGTCTATGATCATTTTCATGGCCTGCTCTGGAGCCTCTCCATCAGTATCACAGTCTCACAGTCTCACAATATAACTAAGGTAGGAAGAGACCTCGAGGATCATGGAGTCCAACCTATCACCACAGCCCACATGACTAGACCATGGCTCCAAGTGCCACATCCAATCCCCTCTTGAACACCTCCAGGCACAGGGACTCCACCACCTCCCTGGGCAGCACATCCCAATGGCTAACAACTCTCTCTGGGAAGAACTTTCTCCTCACCTCCAGCCTAAACCTCCCCTGGCACAGCTTGAGACTGTGTCCTCTTGTTCTGCTGCTGGCTGCCTGGGAGAAGAGCCCAACCCCCACCTGGCTACAACCTCCCTGCAGGGAGTTGCAGAGAGCAAGAAGGTCTCCCCTGAGCCTCCTCTTCTCCAGGCTAAGCAACCCCAGCTCCCTCAGCCTCTCCTCACAGGGCTGTGCCCCAGACCCCTCCCCAGCTTTGTTGCCCTTCTCTGGACACCTTCCAGCAGCTCAACCTCTTTCCTAACCTGAGGAGCCCAGAGCTGGACACAGGACTGCAGGTGTGGCCTGAGCAGTGCTGAGCACAGGGCAGGATGAGCTCCCTGCTCCTGCTGGCCACACTCTTCCTGCTGCAGGCCAGGATGCCCTTGGCCTTCTTGGCCCCCTGGGCACACTGCTGGCTCATGTTCAGGCAGCTGTCAATCAGCACCCCCAGGTCCCTCTCTGCCTGGCTGCTCTCAGCCACTCTGCCCCCAGCCTGTAGCTCTGCCTGGGGTTGCTGTGGCCAAAGTGCAGCACCTGGCACTGGGACTTGTTGAATGCCATCCTGTTGGGCTCTGCCCATCTGCCCAGCCTGGCCAGGTCCCTCTGCAGAGCCCTTCTGCCCTCTGACTGACCAACTCCTGCCCCCAGCTTGCTGTCAGCTGCACATTTGCTGCTGACTGACTCAATGCCCTCCTCCAGATCATCACTGAAGATGTTAAAGAGCACAGGGCCCAGCACTGCTCCCTGGGGCACAGCACTGGGGCCTGGCTGCCAGCTGGCTGTGGCACCATTCACCACCACTCTCTGGGCTCAGCCTCCAGCCACTTCCTAACCCAGCTCAGAGTTGCTGCTGTCCCAGCCAGGGGCTGACAGCTTGGCCAGGAGCTTGCTGTGGGGGATGGTGGCAAAGGCCTTGCTGCAGCCCAGGCAGACTCCATCCACAGCCTGCCCCACAGCCACCAGGCAGTGCCCTGGGCATGGAAGGAGCTCAGGTTGGTCAGGCAGGACCTGCCCTTCCTAACCCCATGCTGGCTGGGCCTGAGCCCTTGGCCATCCTTCAGGTGCAGTGATTGCCCCCAGGATAATCTGCTCCATCACTTTCCCTGGCACTGAGCTCAGGCTGCCAGGCCTGGAGCTTCCAGGTTCCTCCATCTGACCCTTCCTGTGGATGGGGACCACATTGGCAGCTTCCAGTCACCTGGGACCTCTCTGGTGAGCCAGGACTGGAGGAAGAGGATGGAGAGTGGCTTCAGATGGAGAGCCCCATTCAGATCCTGGAAGGCTACAGGAAGGTCTCCTGGGAGCCTTCTCCTCTCCAGCCTGCACACCCCCAGCTCCCTCAGGCTGCATCCATGGCAGTGCAGCTCCAGCCCTTCCCAGTGTTAGCTTACAGGTCACTGCAGATGTGCAAATGCTGACCCTGGGTAGATCACAGAGCTGGCAGGGCTGGAAGGGAGCTCAAGGCTCATCCAGTCCCAACCCCCTGCCATGGGCAGGGACACCTCACACCACAGCAGGCTGCTCCCAGCCACCTCCAGCCTGGCCTTCAAAGCCTCCAGGGCTGGCTGGCTGTGTCCCTGCCCCTTGTCCCTCCCTGCCTCCCAGACCTGAGCTGCTTTTCCCTATCACATTTTGCTGCTTCTTTAAAACAGGGGGGGGAAAAAAACCCACCAAGGGGGAAAAAAAAGGGAAAGGAAAGGGGGGGAACCACAACCCCAAAGCAAAGCCAAGCAAAGCTCTTTCCCTGTGTGCTGTTGCCATGTGCAAGCCCACACAAACCCCAGGAGCAGAGCGGCCACCCCTGCGCCGCAGGCAGCGACTGCAGAGCGGCTGCCACACAGCAGCAGCCTCCAAACACAGGCAGGGAAGCACAGCCCTGCCTCCAGCCCTCCCAGCCACATGACTTGCAGCCTGATTATAGTCAGAGCAGCACAAGGGGTTTGCAGAGTGTGCCTTCAACCCACCACCCACAGAGGAGAAGCAGCACAGAGTGCCAGGGGCTGGGAGGCAGCTCCAGAGCTCACCCAGCCCAAGCCCCCTGCCAGAGCAGAGCACCCAGGGCAGGGCACACAGGAACACAGCCAGGGGGGGTTGGAATCTCTCCAGAGAGGGAGACTCCACAGCCCCCCTGGGCAGCCTGCTCCAGGCCTCTCTCACCCTCACAGGCAAAAACTTCTTCCTCCTGTGCCCATGGCACTTCCTCTGCCTCAGCTCCCACCACTGCCCCTTGGGCTGGCATTGGGCATCCCCCAGCAGAGCCTGGCTCCAGCCTCTGGGCATCACCCTGCACAGCTTTAGCCCCAGCCATGAGCTCACCCTCAGGCTCCTCTGCCCCAAGCTGAAGAGCCCCAGGCAGCCTCCACTGGTTTCTTCCTTATGCTGAAGAAGTTCCTGCACCAACTGAAATGGGGCAGATTCTGCCCTCCAGATCTGAGCAGCCACTTGGTAAAGAGCCTCCTGATGGAAGGAACCCCTCAGGCTTGGAGCCTTACCCTGAGGAGCTCGTGGAGCAGAGCCTCCAGGAGCGTGCAGTTAACATCTGCCAGCCACAGAAGCACAGAAGGGGCTGGGTGGGAAGGCAGCTCCAAAGCTCATCCAGCCCAGGCCCCTGCAGGCAGCAGGGACATCCTCCACTGGATCAGACTGCCCACAGCCCTCTCCAGCCTCACCTTGAGTACCTCACCAGTGCAGACCAGGGGGTGTGCTGCTGGGAAGCAGCTCCCAAGAGCTGGGAGTGCTGGTGGGCAGCAAGGTCTGCATGGGGCAGCAATGTGCCCTGGGGTCCAAGAGAGCCAAGGGCATCCTGGGGGGCAGCAAGAAGCTGGGGAGGTTCTGCTGCCCCTCTGCTCTGCCCTGCTGAGAGCACTGCTGCAATCCTGTGCCCCGTGCTGGGCTCCCCAGCTCAGGAGGGACAGGGATCTGCTGGGGCTGGGAGGGTGAGTGGGGGGATGAGCATCTCCCCTGTGGAGGCAGAGAGGGGCAGTGGGAGGGCTGGGGCTGTTAAATCTGGAGAGAAGGCTGAGAGGGATCTGATCACTGTCTGTCAATAGCTGAGGGCTGGGGGGCAGGGGGAAGGGGCCAGGCTCTTTTCATTGGCACCTGGTAACAGGACAAGGAATAACAGACATGAGCTGGAACCCAGGAGCCACCACCTCAACATGAGGAGAGCATTCCTTACTGTGAGGCTGCTGGAGCCTGGAGCAGGCTGCCCAGAGGGGTTGTGGAGTCTCTGGAGGCTTTCCAGCCCCACCTGGCTGTGCTCTGTGTGCCCTGCCCTGGGTGATGCTGCTCTGGCAGGGGGCTTGGAGTGGATGATTTCTTCCAACCCTCCCATTCAGTGATTTCCAGGGATGGAGCCTCAACCACCTCCCTGGGCAGCCTGCTGCAGGGTTCCAGCAGCCTCCTGGGGCAGAACTTGTTCCTCACATCCAAGCTCAATCTGCTCTGAAGCCATTACCCCTGGTGCTGTCCCTGCAGGCCTTTGGGAACAGTCCCTCTGCAGCCTTCTTGTAGCCCCTTCAGGTACTGGAAGGTTGCTCTAAGGTCTCCCTGGAGCCTTCTCCTCTCCAGGCTGAACACCCCCAGCTCCCTCAGCCTGTCCTTGTAGCAGAGCTGCTCCAACCCTCTGAGCATTTTCCTGGCCCTCCTCTGCACTCTCTCCATCAGCTCCAGGCCCTTCTGTGTTGGAGCCCCCACAGCTGGCCCCAGCCCTGCAGGTGAGGTCTGAGCAGAGCAGAGCAGAGGGGCAGGATCCTCTCTCCCCAGCTCTGGCCACACTGCTCTGGCTGCAGCCCAGGCTGCCCTTGGCCTCCTGTGCTGCAGTCTCTCCCTGCCTGCTCCTGGGCAGCTTCTCCCCCACCAGCACCCCCAAGGCCTTCTCCTCAGGGCTGCTTCCATCTCCTCCTCCCCCAGGCTGTACTGGCAGTGAGGATTGCTCTGGCCCAGGTGCAGGACCTTGCTCTGTTGAACCTCAGGAGGTTCCCCTGCTCCCACCTCTGCAGCCTGTCCAGGTGCCTCTGGATGCCCTCCTGTCCCTCTGGCACATGGACAGCACCACTCAGCCTGGTGCCATCTGCACACTGCTGCTGCTGCCTTGACCCCACTGCTGCTCCCTGCTGAAGTGCCCCTGACTCACAGCAGTGCCTCACTCATCAGGAGCAGACCCATGCCCATCACTGCCTCAGCTGACACCAAGGTCATTCAGAGCTAGACTAACACCTTCCCCATCTGCCTTTAGGTGGTGGTCTCTCTACATCTCCTGCCTAGAGCTGAGACCATGACCCAGCAGCTCCTCTGCTGTGCAGCACCCACGGTGCAGACCCCTGGCAGGATCCTGACCAAGCTGAGAGACCTGCAGGGATGCTCAGCTCAGGCAGGAAGTGCTCTGCTCACTGCTGTGCCCCTGCCTCACTGCCTTCACCTTCCTTATTTCCTGCCACAGAGCTGCAGGCCTTGCCTGGGCCCTGGGCTAGCCTGACCTCATCACTGCCACAGGAGAAAGTGCCAAGGCAGCACAGGAGGGCATTTGGCTTCCCCGGCCTGGCTGCTGCCAGCCCCTGCCACAACACTGCTTTGCCAGGGGTGCAGGTGGGGCCATCACAGCCCCAGAGCAGAGCAGGCCTGGGGGGCTGGCAGCTTCCTCACCCACATGCACACATCCCTCAGTGGGGAGCTTCCACCATGGCAAGCCTGGAGCCAGCAGCACTGAGGGAGCCTCACCTCAAGCACCCAGGGCTGGCAGAGGCCAATGTCCTTCCCCCAGGGGGGTGCCACTTGCTGTGTGACCCTGGGCCAGTCTCAGCTACCCACAGTGTGCCTCAGCTTCCCTTTTCCCTGCTGAAGTGGCCTGCAGCAGGGCTGCCCAGCTCCCCTCACTCAGGCTACCATGGCCTTGGGAGCCCTGAGCTGGGAGGTGCTGCTGGAGTGCTTGCTCTATTTTGTGTGCTGCTCAACAACAGCCTTAGGCTGCCCTCACTTCCAGCAGCCAGGGAAGCAGGAGAACAGTTCAGAGCCTGGCCAAGGCAGACAATTTATAGCCTGATGCTAAAAAGGACACCAGTGACAGAATGGAGCCAGCAGGGCAGGCATCACTCCTCATTTACTGCTGCTGGATCTGCTCTAACAAAGCAGAGGATAAAGAGGGCTGCAGACATCAGAACCTTTCCCCAGGCCATCCTCAGACACCTCTGGTTTTATGACTCAGGAGGTTCCCCATACTGTCCTTGCTCTCCAGCCTAAGCAGAGCTCCCTTGGGGATGACAGAAAGCCAGGGGCAGGAGATGCAGCTGGGGCAGGAGCTGCAGTTAGGGCAGCAGCTGGGTCAGGAGGAGCTGCATTTGGGGTAGGAGCAGAGGTTGGGGCAGGAGCTGCAGCTGGGGCAGGAGCAGAGGTTGGGGCAGGAGCTGCAGCTGAGGCAGGAGCAGAGGTTGGGGCAGGAGCTGCAGCTGGGGCAGGAGCAGAGGTTGGGGCAGGAGCTGCAGCTGGGGCAGGAGCAGAGGTTGGGGCAGGAGCAGAGGTTGGAGCAGGAGCTGCAGCTGGGGCAGGAGCAGAGGTTGGGGCAGGAGCTGCAGCTGGGGCAGGAGCTGCAGCTGGGGCAGGAGCAGAGGTTGGGGCAGGAGCTGCAGCTGGGGCAGGAGCTGCAGCTGAGGCAGGAGCAGAGGTTGGGGCAGGAGCTGCAGCTGGGGCAGGAGCAGAGGTTGGAGCAGGAGCTGCAGCTGGGGCAGGAGCAGAGGTTGGAGCAGGAGCTGCAGCTGGGGCAGGAGCTGCAGCTTGGGCAGGAGCAGAGGTTGGAGCAGGAGCTGCAGCTGGGGCAGGAGCAGAGGTTGGAGCAGGAGCTGCAGCTGGGGCAGGAGCAGAGGTTGGGGCAGGAGCTGCAGCTGGGGCAGGAGCAGAGGTTGGAGCAGGAGCTGCAGCTTGGGCAGGAGCAGAGGTTGGAGCAGGAGCTGCAGTTGGGGCAGGAGCAGAGGTTGGAGCAGGAGCTGCAGTTGGGGCAGGAGCAGAGGTTGGAGCAGGAGCTGCAGCTGGGGCAGGAGCAGAGGTTGGGGCAGGAGCTGCAGCTGGGGCAGGAGCAGAGGTTGGAGCAGCAGCTGCAGCTGGGGCAGGAGCAGAGGTTGGGGCAGGAGCTGCAGCTGGGGCAAGAGCAGAGGTTGGGGCAGGAGCTGCAGCTGGGGCAGGAGCAGAGGTTGGGGCAGGAGCTGCAGCTGGGACAGGAGCAGAGGTTGGAGCAGGAGCTGCAGCTGGGGCAGGAGCAGAGGTTGGAGCAGGAGCAGAGGCTGGAGCAGGAGCAGAGGTTGGGGCAGGAGCAGAGGTTGGGGCAGGAGCTGCAGCTGGGGCAGGAGCCCAGATCCTGCTGCCTGAAGGAAGCTGGCTCCACTCAGCAGGTTTCCCCCAGGGCTGTTTAAAGGCCACAGCTGATGGAGTGAAGGCTTTCAAAAGCTGCTGTGGCAGGTGAAAGCTGCACCTGTGGGAGCCTGGGGGGTGTCCAGAGAAGGGCAACAAAGCTGGGGAGGGGTCTGGAGTACAGCCCTGTGAGGAGAGGCTGAGGGAGCTGGGGTTGCTTAGCCTGGAGAAGAGGAGGCTCAGGGGAGACCTTCTTGCTCTCTGCAACTCCCTGCAGGGAGGTTGGAGCCAGGTGGGGGTTGGGCTCTTCTGCCAGGCAGCCAGCAGCAGAACAAGAGGACACAGTCTCAAGGTGTGCCAGGGGAGGTTCAGGCTGGAGGTGAGGGGAAAGTTCTTCCCAGCAAGAGAGATTGGCCCTGGGGATGTGCTGCCCAGGGAGGTGGTGGAGTCCCCATCCCTGGAGGTGTTTAGGCAGAGCCTGGCTGAGGCCCTTGGTGCCATGGCTGAGTTGATCAGATGGTGCTGGGGGAGAGGTTGGACTGAATGATCTCTGAGCTCTATTCCAACCTCATTGATTCTATGATAGGACTGGGGGGGATGGAGCAGAACTAGAAGTGGGGAGATTGAGCTTGGATGTTAGGAAGAAGTTGTTCCCCAGGAGGGTGGTGAGAGCCTGGCACAGGCTGCCCAGGGAGGTGGTGGAAGCCTCCTGCCTGGAGGTGTTTGCAGCCAGGCTGGAGGTGGCTGTGAGCAACCTGCTGTGGTGTGAGGTGTCCCTGCCCATGGCAGGGGGTTGGGGCTGGCTGAGCCTTGAGCTCCCTTCCAGCCCTGCCAGCTCTGGGGTTCTATGATTCTATGACTGAGAGGCTGGAGGGTGTCCAGCAAAGAGAAAAGCTCAACCTAGGTGGTGAAGGGCATGGAACACAGGGCTGGAGAGCTGCAGCTGAGGGTCCTGGGCTTGGTTAGTCTGGAGAAGAGGAGGCTGAGGGGAGACCTCGTTGCTCCCTACACACCTCAGATGAGGCTGCAGTGAGCTGGGGCTGGGCTCTGCTCACATGCAGCAAGTGACAGGAAATGGCCTCAAGTGGTGCCAGGGTAGGTCCAGGTTGGAAAGATGGCTTCATAGAAAGGGTCATCTACAGGGGGGAGGTGGAGTCCCCTTCCCTGGAGGTGTTTCAGAGCTGCCTGGATGTGGTGCTGAGGGTCAGGGGTTAGTGGCAGTGGCTCAGCAGCAGTGGTGGCTTTGGAAGCTCTGGGTGAATGCAAGGACCCAGTGACCTCAGAGGTCTGTTCCAGCCTCAGCAGTTCCAGGGTCCTGTGGCTCTAAGTGCTCAGTGCAGAGGTGCAGGCAGCAGGCAGCACGTCTGAGCTGGGCCAGGGGGGCCCAGAACAGCTGCAGCCAGCAGTGGGTCGTGGCAGGAGCTGCACCTTCCTGCAGCCTTTGTCACCCTCGGCTCCTCCTGTGGAGCGGTGCAGAGCTGTGTGCCCACGGCCCTGCAGCGTGGGGGCAGAGCTTGCACCCAGCTGAGGCCCTGCAGTCCTCCCTCCCCCCGGCCCGGGCAGAGGCAGGGCTCAGGTCCCACCTCCTGCCCTGGCACCGAGAGGGCTCTGTTCATTCCCTGCACTGCTTTCCTTCCCTCGCTCTCGCCGTGGCTGCAGGGCCCTCAGCCACCCAGGCACCGACAACAGCATCCCCTGCCCCCTGCCCCCTGCCCCCAGCCCCCTGCCCCCTGCCCGGCCCCGGGCTGCCCGGAGAGCCTGGGCAGAGCTGAGCCTGGGGGAGCTGAACCTGGGCAGAGCTGAGCCTGGGGGAGCTGAGCCTGGGCAGAGCTGAGCCTGGGCAGAGCTGAGCCTGGGGGAGCTGAGCTGGGGGAGCTGAGCCTGGGGGAGCTGAGCCTGGGCAGAGCTGAGCCTGGGGGAGCTGAGCCTGGGCAGAGCTGAGCCTGGGCAGAGCTGAGCCTGGGCAGAGCTGAGCCTGGGGGAGCTGAGCCTGGGGGAGCTGAGCCTGGGCAGAGCTGAGCCTGGGGGAGCTGAGCCTGGGCAGAGCTGAGCCTGGGGGAGCTGAGCCTGGGCAGAGCTGAGCCTGGGGGAGCTGAGCCTGGGGGAGCTGAGCCTGGGCAGAGCTGAGCCTGGGGGAGCTGAGCCTGGGGGAGCTGAGCCTGGGCAGAGCTGAGCCTGGGGGAGCTGAGCCTGGGGGAGCTGAGCCTGGGCAGAGCTGAGCCTGGGCAGAGCTGAGCCTGGGGGAGCTGAGTCTGGGCAGAGCTGAGCCTGGGGGAGCTGAGCCTGGGCAGAGCTGAGCCTGGGGGAGCTGAGCCTGGGCAGAGCTGAGCCTGGGGGAGCTGAGCCTGGGCAGAGCTGAGCCTGGGGGAGCTGAGCCTGGGGGAGCTGAGCCTGGGGGAGCTGAGCCTGGGCAGAGCTGAGCCTGGGCAGAGCTGAGCCGCAGGCAGAGCTGAGCCTGGGGGAGCTGAGCCTGGGGGAGCTGAGCCTGGGCAGAGCTGAGCCTGGCCAGAGCTGAGCCGCAGGCAGAGCTGAGCCTGGGGGAGCTGAGCCTGGGCAGAGCTGAGCCTGGGGGAGCTGAGCCTGGGGGAGCTGAGCCTGGGGGAGCTGAGCCTGGGCAGAGCTGAGCCTGGCCAGAGCTGAGCCGCAGGCAGAGCTGAGCCTGGGGGAGCTGAGCCGCAGGCAGAGCTGAGTCTGGGGGAGCTGAGTCTGGGCAGAGCTGAGCCTGGGGGAGCTGAGTCTGGGCAGAGCTGAGCCTGGGGGAGCTGAGCCTGGGCAGAGCTGAGCCTGGGGGAGCTGAGCCTGGGCAGAGCTGAGCCTGGGCAGAGCTGAGTCTGGGCAGAGCTGAGCCTGGGGGAGCTGAGTCTGGGCAGAGCTGAGCCTGGGGGAGCTGAGCCTGGGCAGAGCTGAGCCTGGGGGAGCTGAGCCTGGGCAGAGCTGAGCCTGGGCAGCTGAGCCTGGGGGAGCTGAGCCTGGGGGAGCTGAGCCGCAGGCAGAGCTGAGCCTGGGGGAGCTGAGCCTGGGGGAGCTGAGCCTGGGCAGAGCTGAGCCTGGGGGAGCTGAGCCTGGGCAGAGCTGAGCCTGGGGGAGCTGAGCCTGGGGGAGCTGAGCCTGGGCAGAGCTGAGCCTGGGGGAGCTGAGCCGCAGGCAGAGCTGAGCCTGGGCAGAGCTGAGCCTGGGGGAGCTGAGTCTGGGCAGAGCTGAGCCTGGGGGAGCTGAGCCTGGGCAGAGCTGAGTCTGGGCAGAGCTGAGCCTGGGGGAGCTGAGTCTGGGCAGAGCTGAGCCTGGGCAGAGCTGAGCCTGGGGGAGCTGAGTCTGGGCAGAGCTGAGCCTGGGGGAGCTGAGTCTGGGCAGAGCTGAGCCTGGGGGAGCTGAGTCTGGGCAGAGCTGAGCCTGGGGGAGCTGAGCCTGGGCAGAGCTGAGCCTGGGGGAGCTGAGTCTGGGCAGAGCTGAGCCTGGGGGAGCTGAGCCTGGGCAGAGCTGAGCCTGGGCAGAGATGAGCCTGGGGGAGCTGAGCCTGGGCAGAGCTGAGCCTGGGCAGAGCTGAGCCTGGGGGAGCTGAGCCTGGGCAGAGCTGAACCTGGGGGAGCTGAGCCTGGGGGAGCTGAGCCTGGGCAGAGCTGAGCCTGGGGGAGCTGAGCCTGGGCAGAGCTGAGCCTGGGCAGAGCTGAGCCGGGGGGAGCTGAGCCTGGGGGAGCTGAGCCTGGGCAGAGCTGAGCCTGGGCAGAGCTGAGCCTGGGGGAGCTGAGCCTGGGCAGAGCTGAGCCTGGGGGAGCTGAGTCTGGGCAGAGCTGAGCCTGGGGGAGCTGAGCCTGGGGGAGCTGAGCCTGGGCGGAGCTGAGCCTGGGGGAGCTGAGCCTGGGGGAGCTGAGCCTGGGCAGAGCTGAGCCTGGGGGAGCTGAGCCTGGGGGAGCTGAGCCTGGGCAGAGCTGAGCCTGGGCAGAGCTGAGCCGGGGGGAGCTGAGCCTGGGCAGAGCTGAGCCTGGGGGAGCTGAGCCGCGCCAGGCTCCCGCAGCGCTGCGGCCGGGGAGGGAGCGTTCCGAGGTCTCATTAGATCACTGCAAACCTCCCGCACGGCCCTGTCGCCCCCCGCGGGGACATCAGGCCGTGCCTGGGCTGCTGTCTGATTGTGATCTGCATAATTCACCGTAATCCTGCGGGCTGACTCAGGCAGTGGGGCTGGGGGCACAGCTCGCTGCGTTTGATCCCCGGCTCCAGCGCTGCTAACGAAGCTAATGGCAGCGGCGGCGGCGGCGGCGGCAGCAACAGCAGCAGCAGCAGCGACAGCAGCAGCAGCAGCAGCAGCAATAGCAATGTGCCCAGGAGGCTCAGATAAAGCACTAATCCCACCATATGCTTCCAACCCACTCTGCTCTGCTCCCCCCCATCCCCTTTTACAGCACTGGGGGAGGCCAAAACTGGCGTGAAGGAAGAAAGGAGAAGGGAGGAAGCCTTGCCCCGGCCATAGGTCACCTCCTGTGCTCACAGCTCCCTGCAGCTCTTGGGCAGGGCCTGGGGGGACCCAGGTGGGAATTTGGATTCTGGGTAAAGGGGAATCATAGAATCAGAGAAATGGTTTGGGTTGGAAGGGACCTCCAAGGGTCATCTGCTCTGACCTCCCAGCAGTCAGCAGGGACATCCTCCACTAGATCAGGCTGCCCAGGGCCTCATCCAGCCTCACCTTGAATATCTCCAGGGAAGGAACAGCTCCTGGTCACAGACATGGTAGCCAGTCCCATTTCCCGGTGCAGTCCACCTAAGCCAACCAAACTGCTGAGCTAGGCTGACACCAGGCCTTGAGTGTGTGCAGCATCTCAGCAGCACTCTCCTCCAAGCATCCTCTCCTCCAAGCATCCTCTCCTCCAAGCATCCTCTCCTCCAAGCCTCCTCTCCTCCCAGCCTCCTCTCCTCCCAGCCTCCTCTCCTCCCAGCCTCCTCTCCTCCAAGCCTCCTCTCCTCCAAACATCCTCTCCTCCAAACATCCTTTCCTCCAAGCATCCTCTCCTCCAAGCATCCTCTCCTCCAAGCATCCTCTCCAGCTGGCACTGCCCCTTGCTGTCCACCAGTGCTGCAGGGCAGCCCCATGCTCCCCTCAGCAGCCCCAGCTGGTCTCCACCTGACTGAGGGACCAAGAGGCAGCTGCAGGAAGGGGGAAAACACAGGATGGAAGGAGCCACAGTCACCTAAGTAGGGGGATGGAGATGTGTCTGCAGGGTGGAGCTGTGCCTTCCAGCCATCCTCAGTGCCCAACACAGGTGCCCCACAAGGGAGGTGTGAGTGGCACCCTCCTTCCTGGCAGGTTTCAGCTGTGGGCAGCTGGAGATGGACCTCAGTGCAGCTGTGCACAGCACCCAGCAGAGCGCAGGGCAGCGCTGCCGTGCCTGGCACTGCTGCCAGCCTGCTGGGGCAGCCCCTCACAGCAGGGGCTGGTGTCTGAGGGGACAGAGAAGATGAAGACTACCCCAAATGCCTCTCCATGGCCTGTCCCTCCTGGGCTGGCTGGGAGAAGGCAGGACTGTTCTCAGGTTTCTGGAGAGCTTGGGCCAGTCCTGGGCTCCTCAGGTCAGGAAAGAGGTTGAGCTGCTGGAAGGTGTCCAGAGAAGGGCAACAAAGCTGGGGAGGGGTCTGGGGCACAGCCCTGTGAGGAGAGGCTGAGGGAGCTGGGGTTACTTAGCCTGGAGAAGAGGAGGCTCAGGGGAGACCTTCTTGCTCTCTGCAACTCCCTGCAGGGAGGTTGGAGCCAGGTGGGGGTTGGGCTCTTCTCCCAGGCAGCCAGCAGCAGAACAAGAGGACACAGTCTCAAGCTGTGCCAGGGGAAGTTCAGGCTGGAGGTGAGGAGAAAGTTCTTCCCAGCACGAGAGATTGGCCCTGGGGATGTGCTGCCCAGGGAGGTGGTGGAGTCCCTGTGCCTGGAGGTGTTTAGGCAGAGCCTGGCTGAGGCCCTTGGTGCCATGGCTGTGCTGATCAGATGGTGCTGGGGGAGAGCTTGGACTGGATGATCCTGAAGGTCTTTTCCAACCTGGCTAATTCTCTTCTGTTCTAAAGGACAAGGCAGGCTGTTGTTAGTGAGCAAGGGGAAAGAGGCTCTCTTGTCTCCTGGGAGGCTGGCAGGATGATCTCCAAACGTCCTCAGCTCCTTCTGCCTTTGTGCACACAGCTACCACCCACCTGGGAGAGGCTGTGGGGCAGCAGCCGGAGGCTCCAGCGAGCAGGAGCGGCACAGCCGGCGGCCCCCAGCCCTTGCAGCCCACCCTGGGCACAAACCCTGCCCTTGCTGCCCAGGATCTGCCAGTGGGGGGGGGAAAGTGCTGTGCAGAGTAAAGGTAAAGGCAGTGGGAGCCCAGCTGAGCTGTGCTGGGCTCAGGCTGGGGCTCTGCCAGGGGGTGCCAAATGGATTCCCAAGCAGTGTGGAAATGTCACGGCGCCGGTCGGAAGGAGCTGGGTACAGGCTCCCTCTGAAATAGAACCAAGCATATGGGAGGAGGATGATTAGATTGCTTCCAAGCTGCCAAACCTCTTTGCTGCAGCTAAAATCCTTCCCCAGCATGTCCCAGCCCCCAGTGTTTCTGAGCACACCAGCCTGTGCTGAGGCTTTCCCCACCGACAGTTGTGCTCCAAGCAAGGAAACGCAGCCCTCCGGCCAGGGCCCAGCTGGGAGGGCTTCTGCCTCCCCCCTCCACGCCAGAGCAGCTCCTACCCTGTGCTCCTGTGGCCCTACCCAGGGCAGGCAGATGCCTGCTTCTCCCTCTGGCAAAAAGCAACCATCTCAGAGCCTCTCCTTTCCTCCCTCTTCTGCAGCACAGCACCTGCCTGTCCAGGGCACAACCTCCCAGGCAGGAGACATTCCCCTGCCAGAGGCTGCTTGGTGTCCCCCGAATTCCTCCCCCACTGCCCTGAGCCACCACAGCCTGGGCTGCATCCAGGAGAAGGTGGTCAGAGAAGGAGAGAGAGGATCTTGCTCCTCTGCTCTGCTCTGCTCAGACCTCACCTGGAGCTCTGCATCAAGCTCTGGAGCCCTCAGCACAGGAAGGACCTGGAGCTGATGGAGATGCTCCAGAGGAGGCCACAAAGGTCATAGAATCAATAAGGTTGGAAAAGACCTCAAGGATCATCAAGTCCAAGCTGTCACCCAACAGCTCCTGACAACTAAACCATGGCTCCAAGAGCCACATCCAATCCCCTCCTGAACACTTCCAGGGATGGGGACTCCACCACCTCCCTGGGCAGTACATCCCAAGGGCCAACAACTCTCTCTGAGAAGAACTCGTCTCAGAGGGCTGGAGCAGCTCTGCTATGGGGACAGGCTGAGGGAGCTGGAGAAGGGAAAGCTCCAGGGAGACCTTAGAGCTGCCTGCCAGCACCTGAAGGGGTTACAAGAAGGCTGCAGAGGGACTGTTCCCAAAGGCCTGCAGGGACAGGCCCAGGGGCAATGGCTTCAGAGCAGATTGAGCTTGGATGTGAGGAACAAGTTCTGCCCCAGGAGGCTGCTGGAACACTGCAGCAGGCTGCCCAGGGAGGTGGTTGAGGCTCCATCCCTGGAGCTATTCCAGGTGAGGCTGGAGAGGGCTCTGGGCAGCCTGCTCCAGGGGAGGATGTCCCTGCTGGGGGCAGGGCTGGGACTGGGTGAGCTGTGGAGCTCCCTTCCAGCCCAGAGCACTCTGTGCTTCTATGGTTCTATGATCCTCAGCTGCCCCCTTGCCAGCTGCCCCAGAAACCCACCAGCCCCAGTTCAGAGGCACAAAAGGAAGTCAGGAGCCATTGGTAAAGCAAGAGCAGAGCTGTGAGAGCCCAGCTAGCTCCTGAAGACAACCCCTGGCCCCCACTGCCCAGGGACAGGATCCAAGCCTCATGCTGAGCTGGGTACCAAGGCAAAGAGGGTGGGAGGAGAGATGGGGATGTGCTCTGGGGCTCCCTAGGCAGTGTCACAGAAGTGATGCTTGTCCCACCTGGGCTCAGGGGCACCTGGAGCTGAGAAACCACAGCACTCCCCTTGCAGATCATGCCCAGGCTCCCCTCCATCTGCTGGCAAGCCATGGAAGCCACCCCAGGCCACCTTTCCCAGGCTGGAGGCCAGGCCAGCAGCCCAAAGTGCAGAGCAGCAGCACCGAAGGCATGGCCCTGGCGTCCCTTAGGCCTTTCCTGCCCCAGGGAGGGCCTGAGGAGGGCACAGAGCTGCTCTGTGCCTGGCAGGGGAGGTCCTTCTCTCTGCAGGCACTGCTGGGGTTTCCCTGGGGAGAGGACAGCCTTCCCAGGAGACAACAGAGCCCTGTGGGCATCCAAACCTGGGGCTGGTTGAATTTCTGCCAGCCCAGTCCGAGGGACAGCCGAGACCAAGCACACACAATATCCACCCCCACCCCCCCCCCCCCAGCTGCCTCCAGCAGCCAGCCCCATTTGCCCCAGGAAGAAGGGAAAGTGCTCCCAGCCCTGAGGGCACCAGGAGCAGTTTCCTCTCTTCTGCTGTGGGACTGCCCTGAGGCAGCCCTGAGCCCTCCATGCCACTCTCTGCTGCCCCATTGCCAAAGCAGCTCCCCCCTTGCTCTGCTAACACACCTGCTGGGTCACAGGCACAAACCCTTCCCTGTCTCACCTCTACCTCTGCCTCCTCTGTGGTGCTTTTTGTGGCCTCCAGGAGAGGCCCAAAGTGAGGCCAGCAGCCCTGTCCCTGCTCAGCAGATTGGGCAGATCCAGCATGTTGCAAGGAGAGGCTGAGGGAGCTGGGGTTGCTTAGCCTGGAGAAGAGGAGGCTCAGGGGAGAGCTTCTTGCTCTCTGCAACTCCCTGCAGGGAGGTTGTACCAGGTGGGGGTTGGGCTCTTCTCCCAGGCCCCCAGCACCAGAACAAGAGGACACAGTCTCAGGCTGCACCAGGGGAGGTTCAGGCTGGAGGTTAGGAGGAAGTTCTACACAGAGAGAGTGATTGCCCATTGGGATGTGCTGCCCAGGGAGGTGGTGGAGTCACCATCCCTGGAGGTGTTCAGGAGGAGACTTGGTAGGGTGCTTGGTGCCATGGGTTAGTTGATGAGGTGGTGTTGGATGATAGGTTGGACACCATGATCTTGAGGGTCTCTTCCAACCTTGTCCTATTCTATTCTATTCTATTCTATTCTATTCTATTCTATTCTATTCTATTCTATTCTATTCTATTCTATTCTATTCTATTCTATTCCATTCCATTCCATTCCATTCCATTCCATTCCATTCCATTCCACTCCATTCCATCTACAAGGCAGCAAAGCCCCAAGGCAGCCCAGAGGCACAGCACCATCTCCCCCCCTGTCCCTGGGCACCGCGCAGGGCACACCGCCTCAGAGGGCCCCAGCAGGAGTGTCCTAAGGCCAGGTGGGCAGGCTGAGAGTCCCTGAGCCAGGAGGTGCCCTGGAGCAGGCTGTGAGGCAGCAGAGCCCGGAGGGCAGGGGCAGGAGGGCTGCTGAGCCCAAGGAGCCGGAGCCGAGCGGCACAGCTGCTGCCAGCTCCGCTCGCAGCCCACACGCTGCCGAGCTGTGGGTGGGAGGCTGCTCTCTGCATTGCAAATCCCTTCTTATTCGAGTGCTGCAGTGCTGCTTGGGAGGAAAACAACCACTCTGGAGAGAGAGCAAAGGGCTCCAGAGCAGCACCAGCACCTTCTGCTGCCCGAGGCAGGGCCCGGAGCCGGCCCCGGGCGAGCCTGGCTGCGTAGATGAGGCTAAAGCTTCCCTCGCAGGCAGCCTGCCTGGGAGCAGCAACCAGCCAGCCCCAGCTCCCTCTGCTTGCTTCTGGCACAGACAGCCCTGGCTGAGCTCTCCCTCCAAGCCAGTGAAGCGGGAGGAGAAGGCAAAGGGAGGAAGGCTTCCAGGCCTGGGGAGGCTGCTGGTGGAGGAACAGGAGCCCTGAGAAGCGATGGAGGCAGAGAGCTGCCGGAGCAGGGCTGCAGCCCCGCTGCTGCATGGGCCAGGGAGCTTTGGGGGGTGCTGGGGACATGCAGAGGCACTGGCAGTGTGCAGCAGTGTCCCCTGCTCTCTGTACACAGTGTCCCCCTGCTCTCTCTGTACAGCAGTGTCCCCCTGTTCTCTCTGCACACAGTGTCCCCCTGCTCTCTGCACACAGTGTCCCCCTGCTCTCTGTACACAGTGTCCCCCTGCTCTCTGCACACAGTGTCCCCCTGCTCTCTCTGTACACAGTGTCCCCCTGTTCTCTCTGCACACAGTGTCCCCCTGCTCTCTGCACACAGTGTCCCCCTGCTCTCTGTACACAGTGTCCCCCTGCTCTCTGCACACAGTGTCCCCCTGCTCTCTCTGTACACAGTGCCCCCCTGTTCTCTCTGCACACAGTGTCCCCCTGCTCTCTGCACACAGTGTCCCCCTGCTCTCTGTACAGCAGTGTCCCCCTGCTCTCTGTACACAGTGCCCCCCTGTTCTCTCTGCACACAGTGTCCCCCTGCTCTCTGCACACAGTGTCCCCCTGCTCTCTGCACACAGTGTCCCCCTGCTCTCTCTGTACACAGTGTCCCCCTGCTCTCTCTGTACACAGTGCCCCCCTGTTCTCTCTGCACACAGTGTCCCCCTGCTCTCTCTGCACACAGTGTCCCCCTGCTCTCTCTGTACAGCAGTGTCCCCCTGCTCTCTGCACACAGTGTCCCCCTGCTCTCTCTGCACACAGTGTCCCCCTGCTCTCTCTGTACACAGTGCCCCCCTGTTCTCTCTGCACACAGTGTCCCCCTGCTCTCTCTGCACACAGTGTCCCCCTGCTCTCTGTACACAGTGTCCCCCTGCTCTCTGCACACAGTGTCCCCCTGCTCTCTGTACACAGTGCCCCCCTGTTCTCTCTGCACACAGTGTCCCCCTGCTCTCTCTGTACACAGTGTCCCCCTGCTCTCTGCACACAGTGTCCCCCTGCTCTCTGTACACAGTGCCCCCCTGTTCTCTCTGCACACAGTGTCCCCCTGCTCTCTGCACACAGTGTCCCCCTGCTCTCTCTGTACACAGTGTCCCCCTGCTCTCTCTGTACACAGTGCCCCCCTGTTCTCTCTGCACACAGTGTCCCCCTGCTCTCTCTGCACACAGTGTCCCCCTGCTCTCTCTGTACAGCAGTGTCCCCCTGCTCTCTGCACAGTGTCCCCCTGTTCTCTCTGCACACAGTGTCCCCCTGCTCTCTCTGTACAGCAGTGTCCCCCTGCTCTCTGCACACAGTGTCCCCCTGCTCTCTGTACAGCAGTGTCCCCCTGCTCTCTGCACACAGTGTCCCCCTGCTCTCTCTGTACAGCAGTGTCCCCCTGCTCTCTGTACAGAGTGTCCCCCTGCTCTCTGTACAGAGTGTCCCCCTGCTCTCTCTGTACAGCAGTGTCCCCCTGCTCTCTGCACACAGTGTCCCCCTGCTCTCTCTGCACACAGTGTCCCCCTGCTCTCTCTGCACACAGTGTCCCCCTGCTCTCTCTGTACACAGTGTCCCCCTGTTCTCTCTGTACACAGTGCCCCCCTGCTCTCTGTACACAGTGTCCCCCTGCTCTCTCTGTACAGCAGTGTCCCCCTGCTCTCTGCACACAGTGTCCCCCTGTTCTCTCTGTACACAGTGCCCCCCTGCTCTCTGTACACAGTGCCCCCCTGCTCTCTGTACACAGTGTCCCCCTGCTCTCTCTGTACAGCAGTGTCCCCCTGCTCTCTGCACACAGTGTCCCCCTGTTCTCTCTGTACACAGTGCCCCCCTGCTCTCTGTACACAGTGTCCCCCTGCTCTGTGCACGCAGTGTCCCCCTGCTCTCTGTACAGAGTGTCCCCTGCTCTGTGCACAGCAGTGTCCTCCCTGTTCTCTCTCTGCAGTGGTGTCCTCCTGCTCTCTCTGTACACAGTGTCCCCTGCTCTGTGCAGCTGGAATTCAGGAGCTGTGCAGGGAGCTTTCTATGGGGAGAGCCCACCTGAACCAGGGAGCCTCTCATGTGGATGGTTACCTGCTTCTGAAACTCAGGATTTGTCCTCTGAGCCCTTGGAACCCCAGCAAGGGGAGATGGAGTGAGAGAGGTGGTCTGAGGAAGGCTAGAGACAGAAGATGTCTGCACTCTTGTTCCTGTCCACTTGTTCCTCGTGGGACTGTCCATGCTGATGAGAGCTCAGGAGGAGCAAGGGAGGAAGAAACCAAGGAGACCCTCAGGAGAATGCGCAGCAACCCCCAGCAGCAGGGAGACAGAGCCAGGGTGGGGACCTGGGCGTGGATTCCATGCCCCATGGCTCCAGGGGCAAGTATGGGGTCAGGCAGTGCCAGGTCCACATGTCCTGAGCCATGCCAGCCCTGCAGGTCTGACTCTGCAGTCCCACCCTGCCCTCCCCAGCATCCTCCTGCCCTCCCCAGCATCCTCCTGCCCACCACAGCATCCTCCTGCCCACCACAGCATCCTCCTGCCCACCACAGCATCCTGCTGCTCACCACAGCATCCTCCTGCCCTCCCCAGCATCCTCCTGCTCACCCCAGCATCCTCCTGCCCACCACAGCATCCTCCTGCTCACCACAGCATCCTCCTGCTCACCCCAGCATCCTCCTGCCCTCCTCAGCATCCTCCTGCCCTCCTCAGCATCCTCCTGCCCACCACAGCATCCTCCTGCTCACCACAGCATCCTCCTGCTCACCCCAGCATCCTCCTGCCCTCCTCAGCATCCTCCTGCCCTCCTCAGCATCCTCCTGCCCACCACAGCATCCTCCTGCTCACCACAGCATCCTCCTGCCCTCCCCAGCATCCTCCTGCTCACCACAGCATCCTCCTGCCCTCCTCAGCATCCTCCTGCCCTCCTCAGCATCCTCCTGCCCACCACAGCATCCTCCTGCTCACCACAGCATCCTCCTGCCCTCCCCAGCATCCTCCTGCCCTCCCCAGCATCCTCCTGCCCTCCCCAGCATCCTCCTGCCCACCACAGCATCCTCCTGCCCACCACAGCATCCTCCTGCCCTCCCCAGCATCCTCCTGCCCACCACAGCATCCTCCTGCCCTCCCCAGCATCCTCCTGCCCACCACAGCATCCTCCTGCCCACCACAGCATCCTCCTGCTCACCACAGCATCCTCCTGCCCTCCCCAGCATCCTCCTGCCCACCCCAGCATCCTCCTGCCCTCCCCAGCATCCTCCTGCCCACCACAGCATCCTCCTGCTCACCACAGCATCCTCCTGCTCACCCCAGCATCCTCCTGCCCTCCCCAGCATCCTCCTGCTCACCACAGCATCCTCCTGCCCTCCCCAGCATCCCCCTGCTCACCACAGCATCCTCCTGCTCACCACAGCATCCTCCTGCTCACCACAGCATCCTCCTGTTCACCACAGCATCCTCCTGCTCACCACAGCATCCTCCTGCCCTCCCCAGCATCCTCCTGCTCATCACAGCATCCTCCTGTCCTCCTCAGCATCCTCCTGGTCACCTCTCTGAATTTACTCAGTGTAAACCTTTTAGAACAAGGAATCCATCCATCCATCCATCTGTCCACCTGCCCCTCTGTCCCTCCAGAGTTCTCTCTTCCCACACACAGCCCAGATCCATCACCTGGCTGGGTTGCTGTTTCCCAAGGGACAGAGCCAGGCAGCTCCCAGGGTCTCCAAGTGTTAGCTCCAGTGTGTGCCTGTGGGGGGTTCTCCACAGGGCAGAAGGTGCAAGCCAGAAGATCAGAGAATCACAGAATGGTCAGGGCTGGAAGGGAGCTCAAGGCTCAGCCAGCCCCAAGCCCCTGCCATGGGCAGGGACACCTCACACCACAGCAGGTTGCTCACAGCCACCTCCAGCCTGGCTGCAAACACCTCCAGGCAGGAGGCTTCCACCACCTCCCTGGGCAGCCTGTGCCAGGCTCTCACCACCCTCCTGGGGAGCAACTTCTTCCTCACAACCAAGCTCAATCTCCCCTCCTCCAGCTTGGATCCATCCCCCCCAGTCCTATCCCTCCCTGACACCCCAGGAGTCCCTTCCCTTTCTTGTCTCACCAAGCACAGCCTCTCAGTGCCCCTGCTGCAGAGGTCAGGGCTGTGCCCAGTGGCCTCTCCTGGCCTAAGGACACTCTCCCCTCTGCAGACCCATGGGGACTGTGACCATTGGCTCTCAGCTTTTCCTCCCCAGGTCAGACCCCAAGCTTTGCCTCAGCCATCCTCTGGGCAGGAACATCCAAGCCCATCTGATTTCACTTCCTTCTGGTCCTTCCCCTGTTCTTGGCACTAGGGTGTGGGAGCTTCCTGGAGCTCAGCTCTCAGCAGGCAGTGCTCAGTTGGTGCTCTTTGTGCATGAGCTGCTGAGGAGGGAGGCTGGCAGGAGGGAAGAGCTTGTGGCTGTGCATGCCCTGGGTCCTCCATCCAGCCCAGGTGCCTCACAGGAGCACAGCCCACCCCTCCATCCAGCCATGAGCTCCAGCCTCACCCCCAGATCTCCCTGAGACCTCTGCCCCACTTGCCAGGGCCTCAGTGGCGGGGAGAAACCTCCCTGGGTGGCAGCCAGCAGAGAACCACACAGCTTCTGCCTCAATGAGCCCAGAGGGCTACAAAGAGACTCTGCTGCTGCCCACAGGCTGGGCAGAAAGCTCAGCTGGCCTAAAAAGCCTGATGGAGGTCCCTGGGGCAGTTCAGAGAGGGAGGTCAGTAGCTGCTGTGGTGACAAGGCCAGGGGCTGTGAGGGTCAGGAGCTCTCCAGCAGCCTCTCTTGGGACTTTTTACTCCTTATTTACTTCTGAGCAGCATCAGGGCCAGGACAGGGAACCCACAGCAGCCTCTGCACTCTCTGCACCCCCCTGGGGTCCCCCAGGTGCTTCCAAGGCTCCAAGGCTGTGAAGGAAAAGCCTCTGCCATGCTCTTGCTGTTTATGTGATCTCCTCACCATCCTCCCCCTTTGGGAGGCTGCCCCCAGGCTGTTGGAATGGTTGGGTTTGGCTGAGCTGCTGCTGGGAGCAGAGTCACCTCCTGGGCTGTGACAGGAGATCTCTCCTGCCCTTTCCTCCTCCCTGCCTCTTCACCACCTCTCCAGTGCCTGCTGCTTTCAGACAAGACCCTTCACAGTGGACCTCAGCAGCTGTGACAATGCTGCTGGATTCCAGGCCCTGCCCTTGGCCCTGCCTGGGGCAGAAACACAACTCCCTGTGTGCCTGAGGGCTGCAGCTCTTCCCTGCACCAGCCTCTGCTCCAGCTCCCTGGAGGGGGGCCAGGCATCTGTACCTTCTTGCCCATCTAGCCCCCAGCAGGAGTCAGGGACCTCGGGGGAGCAGCAGGAGTCAGGGACGTGGGGAGCAGCAGGAGTCAGGGACGTGGGGAGCAGCAGGAGTCAGGGATTGGGGGAGCAGCAGGAGTCAGGGACCTGGGGAGCAGCAGGAGTCAGGGACTGGGGGGAGCAGCAGGAGTCAGGGACCTGGGGGAGCAGCAGGAGTCAGGGATTGGGGGAGCAGCAGGAGTCAGGGACTGGGGGAGCAGCAGGAGTCAGGGACCTGGGGGAGCAGCAGGAGTCAGGGATTGGGGGAGCAGCAGGAGTCAGGGATTGGGGGAGCAGCAGGAGTCAGGGACCTGGGGGAGCAGCAGGAGTCAGGGACCTGGGGAGCAGCAGGAGTCAGGGACCTGGGGAGCAGCAGGAGTCAGGGATTGGGGGAGCAGCAGGAGTCAGGGACTGGGGGAGCAGCAGGAGTCAGGGATTGGGGGAGCAGCAGGAGTCAGGGATTGGGGGAGCAGCAGGAGTCAGGGATTGGGGGAGCAGCAGGAGTCAGGGACTGGGGGAGCAGCAGGAGTCAGGGATTGGGGGAGCAGCAGGAGTCAGGGACCTTGGGGGAGCAGCAGGAGTCAGGGATTGGGGGAGCAGCAGGAGTCAGGGACTGGGGGAGCAGCAGGAGTCAGGGATTGGGGGAGCAGCAGGAGTCAGGGACCTGGGGGAGCAGCAGGAGTCAGGGATTGGGGGAGCAGCAGGAGTCAGGGACTGGGGGAGCAGCAGGAGTCAGGGATTGGGGGAGCAGCAGGAGTCAGGGACCTTGGGGGAGCAGCAGGAGTCAGGGATTGGGGGAGCAGCAGGAGTCAGGGACTGGGGGAGCAGCAGGAGTCAGGGACCTTGGGGGAGCAGCAGGAGTCAGGGACTGGGGGAGCAGCAGGAGTCAGGGATTGGGGGAGCAGCAGGAGTCAGGGATTGGGGGAGCAGCAGGAGTCAGGGACCTGGGGAGCAGCAGGAGTCAGGGATTGGGGGAGCAGCAGGAGTCAGGGACCTGGGGGAGCAGCAGGAGTCAGGGACCTGGGGAGCAGCAGGAGTCAGGGACTGGGGGGAGCAGCAGGAGTCAGGGACCTGGGGAGCAGCAGGAGTCAGGGATTGGGGGAGCAGCAGGAGTCAGGGACTGGGGGAGCAGCAGGAGTCAGGGATTGGGGGAGCAGCAGGAGTCAGGGATTGGGGGAGCAGCAGGAGTCAGGGATTGGGGGAGCAGCAGGAGTCAGGGACTGGGGGAGCAGCAGGAGTCAGGGATTGGGGGAGCAGCAGGAGTCAGGGACCTTGGGGGAGCAGCAGGAGTCAGGGATTGGGGGAGCAGCAGGAGTCAGGGACTGGGGGAGCAGCAGGAGTCAGGGATTGGGGGAGCAGCAGGAGTCAGGGACCTGGGGGAGCAGCAGGAGTCAGGGATTGGGGGAGCAGCAGGAGTCAGGGACTGGGGGAGCAGCAGGAGTCAGGGATTGGGGGAGCAGCAGGAGTCAGGGACCTTGGGGGAGCAGCAGGAGTCAGGGATTGGGGGAGCAGCAGGAGTCAGGGACTGGGGGAGCAGCAGGAGTCAGGGACCTTGGGGGAGCAGCAGGAGTCAGGGACTGGGGGAGCAGCAGGAGTCAGGGATTGGGGGAGCAGCAGGAGTCAGGGATTGGGGGAGCAGCAGGAGTCAGGGACCTGGGGAGCAGCAGGAGTCAGGGATTGGGGGAGCAGCAGGAGTCAGGGACCTGGGGGAGCAGCAGGAGTCAGGGACCTGGGGAGCAGCAGGAGTCAGGGACTGGGGGGAGCAGCAGGAGTCAGGGACCTGGGGGAGCAGCAGGAGTCAGGGATTGGGGGAGCAGCAGGAGTCAGGGACTGGGGGAGCAGCAGGAGTCAGGGACCTGGGGGAGCAGCAGGAGTCAGGGATTGGGGGAGCAGCAGGAGTCAGGGATTGGGGGAGCAGCAGGAGTCAGGGACCTGGGGGAGCAGCAGGAGTCAGGGACCTGGGGAGCAGCAGGAGTCAGGGACCTGGGGAGCAGCAGGAGTCAGGGATTGGGGGAGCAGCAGGAGTCAGGGACTGGGGGAGCAGCAGGAGTCAGGGATTGGGGGAGCAGCAGGAGTCAGGGACCTGGGGGAGCAGCAGGAGTCAGGGATTGGGGGAGCAGCAGGAGTCAGGGACTGGGGGAGCAGCAGGAGTCAGGGATTGGGGGAGCAGCAGGAGTCAGGGACCTTGGGGGAGCAGCAGGAGTCAGGGATTGGGGGAGCAGCAGGAGTCAGGGACTGGGGGAGCAGCAGGAGTCAGGGACCTTGGGGGAGCAGCAGGAGTCAGGGACTGGGGGAGCAGCAGGAGTCAGGGATTGGGGGAGCAGCAGGAGTCAGGGACCTGGGGAGCAGCAGGAGTCAGGGATTGGGGGAGCAGCAGGAGTCAGGGACCTGGGGGAGCAGCAGGAGTCAGGGATTGGGGGAGCAGCAGGAGTCAGGGACCAGGGGAGCAGCAGGAGTCAGGGACTGGGGAGCAGCAGGAGTCAGGGATTGGGGGAGCAGCAGGAGTCAGGGACCAGGGGAGCAGCAGGAGTCAGGGACTGGGGAGCAGCAGGAGTCAGGGATTGGGGGAGCAGCAGGAGTCAGGGACCAGGGGAGCAGCAGGAGTCAGGGATTGGGGGAGCAGCAGGAGTCAGGGACCGGGGGAGCAGCAGGAGTCAGGGACTGGGGGAGCAGCAGGAGTCAGGGACTTGGGGAGCAGGAGTCAGGGACTGGGGGAGCAGCAGGAGTCAGGGACTGGGGGAGCAGCAGGAGTCAGGGACCTGGGGAGCAGCAGGAGTCAGGGATTGGGGGAGCAGCAGGTGTGTAGCTGAACTCATGGTCAGAGGCTCACACCAAGCAGGCAGCCCATGGTGGGAGGCAGCCCCCAGCCCCCCCTGCCTGTATGGCTGCAGATGCCTCCTGGCTCTGCTTGCCCCTTGGCTTGTGGCTGCTCTGGGCTCCACGAGGGCACAGCAGGAGCCTGGGTGCCCCTGTGCTGTGGCATTGCTCCAGCCACTGCCCAGCACCACAGCCACCAGCTGGAGCAGAGACCCCCCCCAGCTCTGCCTGCCCCCCAGCCACCCCCTGCCCCAGGCACCTCCTACCGGCTCCCCTCTGCCCCCCGACAGCCCCCAGCTCTACCCCTCCCCCTTTTGCTCTGCCCAGGCCCTCTTCTGCCCTCCCAGGGCAGCAACAGCTGCAGAGAGGAGCCCCCTGCCTGCCAGCCCGCAGCCCCCCGCTGGGGGGCGCCCTGCCCGCGGTGCACTCACAGTCCAGCTGCTCCCCGAGGCGGCTCCTGGCAGGGTGCTGCTGTCATTCACAGGCTGGGGCACGCTGCTGCTCCATGGGCTGGGGTGGTCAGAGCCAGGCAGCAGCTCTGTGACCCTGCTCAGCAGGCTCCTGGGGCTGGGGAGGACAGAGATGGGGGTGAGGCCAGGGAGGCAGGGGACAGCTCCAGCCCCTTCCCCACCCGGTAAGATTCAGCCTCCTTTGCTCTTGCCCCCACCCTAGGTCCCTTCAGGCCCACCCAGGTGCCCAGGAAGGGATCCAGCAGAGATGCTCCTGCTGCAGAGGTCACCCAGACCCTGCTGGGGTCAGAGCAGAGCCATGCCCAGCAGCTCCCACTGGCATTCCCCTCCACCAGCCCCCCGGGGCTCCCCATGTGCCCCTGCTGCTCTGGGTGCCCACCAGGACTGGCAGAGCCCTGCCAGGGCATGCAGAGAGGCACAGCCTCAGCCCTGCAGCAGAGGCAGAGGCAGAGAAGGGCTGTGGCAGGGCTGCAAGCCCAGGCCTCCCTCCTCCAGCCCTGCTGCAAAGCGTGGCCATGGGCTCCTGAGCCCAGCAGCAGCAAGCAGCCCCCCAGGAGTGGCTGCAGGTCACACTGCTGAGGGCACAGCCTCAGATGGCCTCAGCCCCTCCTTAGGGCCCTGTGGAAACAGACACCACTGCTGCCCTGGCTCCAGGGGCTCCACAGCTCTCAGAGACCAAAGACCAAGCTACAGCCTGCTGAGGGTGCCCAGGCAGGGCCCCAGGCTCCAGCATGGTGAGGAGAGCAGAGCAGAGCTAACCAGGCTGGAAAAGAGCTCAGAGATCACCCAGTCCAACCTCTCCCCCAGCACCATCTGATCAACTACACCATGGCACCAAGGGCCTCAGCCAGGCTCTGCCTAAACACCTCCAGGGATGGGGACTCCACCACCTCCCTGGGCAGCACATCCCCAGGGCCAATCTCTCTTGCTGGGAAGAACTTTCTCCTCATCTCCAGCCTGAACCTCCCCTGGCACAGCTTGAGACTGTGTCCTCTTGTTCTGCTGCTGGCTGCCAGGGAGCAGAGCCCAACCCCCACCTGGCTCCAACCTCCCTGCAGGGAGTTGCAGAGAGCAATGAGGTCTCCCCTGAGCCTCCTCTTCTCCAGGCTAAGCAACCCCAGCTCCCTCAGCCTCTCCTCACAGGGCTGTGCCCCAGACCCCTCCCCAGCTTTGTTGCCCTTCTCTGGACACCTTCCAGCAGCTCAACCTCTTTCCTAACCTGAGGAGCCCAGGGCTGGACACAGGACTGCAGGTGTGGCCTGAGCAGTGCTGAGCACAGGGCAGGATGAGCTCCCTGCTCCTGCTCCCTGCTCCTAAGAGGACCTTGCACCTTATCATAGAGGCACAGAGCTGCCAGGGCTGGAAGGCTCAGCCAGCCCCAACCCCCTGCCATGGGCAGGGACACCTCACACCACAGCAGGTTGCTCACAGCCACCTCCAGCCTGGCTGCAAACACCTCCAGGCAGGAGGCTTCCACCACCTCCCTGGGCAGCCTGTGCCAGGCTCTCACCACCCTCCTGGGCAACAACTTCTTCCTCACAGCCAAGCTCAATCTCCCAGCACCTCCCTGGGCAGCTTCTGGCTGTTGGTGCACTGGGGACATCACACAGCTGCTCTGAGGGGCTTGGAGGAGGAGCTGGGGTGGGGGTGGGGGTGTCCAGGCCGTGCAGAGCAGTCAGATCTGCCACAAAGCTGCAGAGAAGGGCAGCTGCCTGGCTCAGCAGCACAGGGCCTGCAGAGCTGCCCTCCCTCTGCACTTGGAAAAGAGCAGCTTAGGCTCCCAGCAGATGAGGGAGGGGGAAGAAAAACTGCACTGCCTTAAGCCCAGGGGGAACTGACTGCCTGGGCCCTAATCTGAGGGCAGCCTTCAAGATAAGAGCATTAGGAAGTGGGGATAAAGCAGCCCTGCTGAAGGGCTGCTCTGAGCTGCTCCCCAGGCTGGGGAAGCAGCAGATCAGAGCTGGCTGTGCTCTGCCCTGGCACCCCAGAGCAGCCCAGCAGCAACCTGCCTGCCAGGCCTGCAGCCCCCTCAGGGCAGCAGCTGGAGGAGCCCTAAGAGGGGCAGAGGGTAGGACTCAGAGGACTGTCCCAAAAGCTCACATTTCCTATCAGGAGCCTGAAATCCCCTGGGGGAACAAAGAGAGCACAGGTCTGATGGCATAGCACAGCACAGCACAGCACAGCAAAGGATAGGATAGCAGAGCAGAGCAGAGCACAGCACAGAACAGAATTAACCAGGTTGGAAAAGAGCTCAGAGATCACCAAGTCCAACCTCTCCCCCAGCACCATCTGATCAACTCAACCATGGCACCAAGGGCCTCAGCCAGGCTCTAAACACCTCCAGGGATGGGGACTCCACCACCTCCCTGGGCAGCACATCCCCAGGGCCAATCTCTCTTGCTGGGAAGAATTTCTTCCTCCCCTCCAGCCTGAACCTCCCCTGGCACAGCTTGAGACTGTGTCCTCTTGTTCTGCTGCTGGCTGCCTGGGAGCAGAGCCCAACCCCCACCTGGCTCCAACCTCCCTGCAGGGAGTTGCAGAGAGCAAGAAGGTCTCCCCTGAGCCTCCTCTTCTCCAGGCTAAGCAACCCCAGCTCCCTCAGCCTCTCCTCACAGGGCTGTGCCCCAGACCCCTCCCCAGCTTTGTTGCCCTTCTCTGGACACCTTCCAGCAGCTCAACCTCTTTCCTGACCTGAGGAGCCCAGAGCTGGACACAGGACTGCAGGTGTGGCCTGAGCAGTGCTGAGCACAGGGCAGGATGAGCTCCCTGCTCCTGCTGGCCACACTCTTCCTGCTGCAGGCCAGGATGCCCTTGGCCTTCTTGGCCCCCTGGGCACACTGCTGGCTCATGTTCAGGCAGCTGTCAATCAGCACCCCCAGGTCCCTCTCTGCCTGGCTGCTCTCAGCCACTCTGCCCCCAGCCTGTGGCACTGCCTGGGGTTGCTGTGGCCAAAGTGCAGCCCCTGGCACTTGGCCTTGTTGAATGCCATCCTGTTGGGCTCTGCCCATCTGCCCAGCCTGGCCAGGTCCCTCTGCAGAGCCCTTCTGCTCTCTGACTGACCAACTCCTGCCCCCAGCTTGCTGTCAGCTGCACATTTGCTGCTGACTGACTCAATGCCCTCCTCCAGATCACCAATGAAGATGTTAAAGAGCACAGGGCCCAGCACTGCTCCCTGGGGCACAGCACTGGGGCCTGGCTGCCAGCTGGCTGTGGCACCATTCACCACCACTCTCTGGGCTCAGCCTCCAGCCACTTCCTAACCCAGCTCAGAGTTGCTGCTGGCCAAGCCAGGGGCTGACAGCTTGGCCAGGAGCTTGCTGTGGGGGATGGTGGCAAAGGCCTTGCTGCAGCCCAGGCAGACTCCATCCACAGCCTGCCCCACAGCCACCAGGCAGTGCCCTGGGCATGGAAGGAGCTCAGGTTGGTCAGGCAGGACCTGCCCTTCCTAACCCCATGCTGGCTGGGCCTGAGCCCTTGGCCCCAGGATAATCTGCTCCATCACTTTCCTCAGCCAGGGCTTCAGCAGCTGAGTGCATCAGGAGCTGCCCCAGGAGCTGCTTCCTGCACTGGCAGTCCCCACTTGTGCCAAGCAGACTGCCCTGGCACCCAGGATGGTTCCACCTTGTGCTGCCCACCTCCCAGGGGGCTTCTGTGCATCTGGCCCCCAAGCCCTGCAGGTGCAAACCGAGTGCAGGAGCAGACTGCTCTCCTCAGCCTTCATCAGAGGGTGCAGTCCACACTCCTCACCCCCTGCCTCTCCCCTGCTGCTCATGTGAGGCTGTGTTGAAGGAGCTGGCTGGGGAGAGAGCAGCTTCTGCCTCCTTTGCTGCAGCAGGTGGTGAGCTCCTGTGCCCCCCCTGGGGCATGGCTGGGGGCTGGAGGTCACCCAGGTGGTTCTGACTCTCAGTGGATGCCTCTGAAGGAGGAGCAGAGCTCCACAGAGTGCAGGTTGCCTCCAGTCCCACACTCAGGAGGCAGAAGAAAGACTTCCTAGAGGAGGGAATCCAAGGTCAGCTTGGCCCTGATGTGGAGCTGGGAGGCAGCAGATTCCCAGACTGGAAGGAGGGACTGTGGGGAGAGATCCCACCCTGCTTGGAGGTGCCCTGAGCAGGGAAGGAGAGCTCTGCAGAGGGACCTGGACAGGCTGGGCAGAGGGGCAGAGGCCAAGGGCAGGAGACTGAACACATTCAAGTGCCAGGGGCTGCACATTGGCCACAGCAACCCCAGGCAGAGCTACAGGCTGGGGTCAGAGTGGCTGAGAGCAGCCAGGCAGAGAGGGACCTGGGGGTGCTGGTTGACAGCAGCTGAACAGGAGCCTGCAGTGTGGCTCCATGGAGCCCCACCAGCTCCAATAGCTCCATCAGCCCCACCAGCTCCAATAGCTCCATCAGCCCCACCAGCTCCCTCAGCCCCACCAGCCCCACCAGCTCGCTCAGCCCCACCAGCTCCACCAGCTCCCTCAGCCCCACCAGCCCCACCAGCTCCACCAGCCCCACCAGCCCCACCAGCTCCACCAGCTCCACCAGCTCCACCAGCCCCACCAGCCCCACCAGCTCCACCAGCTCCATCAGCCCCACCTGTCCCATCAGCTCCACCAGCTCCATCAGCCCCACCAGCTCCATCAGCTCCACCTGTCCCATCAGCTCCATCAGCTCCATCAGCCCCACCAGCTCCATCAGCCCCACCAGCTCCATCAGCCCCACCAGCCCCACCAGCTCCATCAGCCCCACCAGCCCCACCAGCTCCACCAGCTCCCTCAGCCCCACCAGCTCCACCAGCTCCACCAGCCCCACCAGCTCCATCAGCCCCACCAGCTCCACCAGCCCCACCAGCTCCATCAGCCCCACCAGCTCCATCAGCTCCATCAGCCCCACCAGCTCCATCAGCCCCACCAGCTCCATCAGCTCCATCAGCCCCACCAGCTCCATCAGCCCCACCAGCTCCATCAGCCCCACCAGCCCCACCAGCTCCACCAGCTCCATCAGCCCCACCAGCTCCATCAACCCCACCAGCCCCACCAGCTCCACCAGCTCCATCAGCCCCACCAGCTCCACCAGCTCCATCAGCTCCATCAGCCCCACCAGCTCCAACCTTGAACTGATGGAAGGCTCAGGAGCCTGATGGCTGCTGGAGCCCTTGGGGTGGGGGCTGAGCTGTCAGCTGGCAGGCTGTGGGGGTGCCTGGGCAGCAGCTGGCAGGCTGTGGGGGTGCCTGGGCAGCAGCTGGCAGGCTGCAGGCAGGGTAGGCTCCTCCTGGCTGCCCAGCTGCCTGGCAGCAGCTCAGCTGCCCCCTGGGAGCCAGCTCCACACAAGGAGAAGGTTCAGCTGCCAGCCATGGGCACTGCTGGGACGTGCATGGGGACAAGCTGGTCACCCACTGCCATGGGCACAGGAGAGGGGCAGGAGGAAAGCCCCCAGCAGCTCACCAGGTAGGGGAGGCAGGCAGGGCAGCAGGCAGGGCTGGGGGGAACAGGGCTTGCCCAGGGCAGAGCTAGGCCAGGCTCATCCCCACATGCTGCCTCCTGCCCCAGCCTAGTTTTGGCCTAGCTGCAGCCTCCCCAGCTTGTGGCACTTTGGGAAAGGTCCTCTCCACGTCCTCAGGCCCTTGGGCTCCCCAGGGGTGAGCTGCTGAGCTCCTTGGGCACAAGCATCCACAGCCCCAGGAGCTCAGCACCCAGCCAGCCAAGATCAGGAGGCTGCTGCTGCCTTAACCTCCAGCCTGCTGTGCCAGAGCTGGGGCTGCAGAGAGGCTTCCTTGGGTCTCCCATGGAATCAGAGGATCAACCAGGATGGAAAAGACCTCAGAGATCATCCAGTCCAACCTAGTACCTAATGCCCAGCACCTCCTGACAACTAAGCCATGGCTCCAAGTGCCACATCCAGTCCCCTCCTGAACACCTCCAGGGATGGGGACTCCACCACCTCCCTGGGCAGCACATCCCCAGGGCCAATCTCTCTTGCTGGGAAGAACTTTCTCCTCACCTCCAGCCTGAACCTGCCCTGGCACAGCTTGAGACTGTGTCCTCTTGTTCTGCTGCTGGCTGCCTGGCAGAAGAGCCCAACCCCCCAGGCTCCCACAGGTGCAGCTTTCACCTGCCACAGCAGCTTTTGAAAGCCTTCACTCCATCAGCTGTGGCCTTAAAACAGCCCTGGGGGAAACCTGCTGAGTGGAGCCAGCTTCCTTCAGGCAGCAGGATCTGGGCTCCTGCCCCAGCTGCAGCTCCTGCCCCAACCTCTGCTCCTGCCCCAACCTCTGCTCCTGCCCCAACCTCTGCTCCTGCCCCAACCTCTGCTCCTGCCCCAGCTGCAGCTCCTGCCCCAACCTCTGCTCCTGCCCCAGCTGCAGCTCCTGCCCCAGCTGCAGCTCCTGCTCCAACCTCTGCTCCTGCCCCAGCTGCAGCTCCTGCTCCAACCTCTGCTCCTGCCCCAGCTGCATCTCCTCCTGACCCAGCTGAGCAAGAAGGTCTCCCCTGAGCCTCCTCTTCTCCAGGCTAAGCAACCCCAGCTCCCTCAGCCTCTCCTCACAGGGCTGTGCCCCAGACCCCTCCCCAGCTTTGTTGCCCTTCTCTGGACACCTTCCAGCAGCTCAACCTCTTTCCTAAGCTGAGGAGCCCAGAGCTGGACACAGGACTGCAGGTGTGGCCTGAGCAGTGCTGAGCACAGGGCAGGATGAGCTCCCTGCTCCTGCTGGCCACACTCTTCCTGCTGCAGGCCAGGATGCCCTTGGCCCTCCCCCAGGCCCCCCCAGCTGCCACACTTGCAGATGCTTTTCCCCTCAGCAGCAGCAGCAGGGAGCTGGAGCAGTGCGAGGCTGCTGCCTCCTGCCCTGCTTTAAGGAGGAGGGAAGATGAAAGGGGCAGGAGGAGATTGGCTCTGGCAGCTCCTGGCTGTCCCTGCCGGCGCCGCGCTCCTCTCCCCGCACCGGGAGCTCTCTGTAACCCTTTGATGATCTCCTCTGCTCTGCCCAAAGCAGGCAGTGTCCTTCCCTGCCTGCACGGCCAGGGCAGCCTTCCCCTCTGCCTTTTGCTGTCAAGGCCGTGCAGAGCTGTGGCAGCCTGTGCCCTGCTGGCAGATGCAGGCAGCCAGCTCCCTGCCCCAGATCTGATCATTTAAGGAGAGAAAGGAGAAGATGGGAGGGGGAGGGGGAGGGGAACAGAATGAAATGAATCTCCTTCTGCATCACATGCCCCCAGGACTGCCTCTGGGCTGCCTGCACCCCCAGATGGCCAGGGCTGAGCTGGGCACGTGGCATCATCAGGGTTGGAAGGCACCTCAAGGATCATCTGGTTCAACCCCCTCTGCCATGGGCCCTGCACATCCCCCCAGCCCCTGCTGAGCGCTGGGGCCAGCCCTGGCAGCTCTCTGTGCCAGGAGGAGATGACACCTCCCAGCCTGGTGTGCCTAGGGGGCAGCTGCAGACCATCCCATGAGAGCCAAACCAAGCTGGGGCTGCAGGAACACCTCAGCCCCAGCAGGGCAGCTGCCATGGCTGGCACCAGCTCCTCTTGAGCCACTCCAGCAGCCTGTGAAGCCCCCAGAAAGCCCCCACCAGCCTCCCTTCCCAGTCCCTCTCTGCTCCAGGTGACCCAGGACATGCCTGCTTGGGAGGAGCCCCAGCCCTGCACTGCAGCCCTCTGTGACTGCCTCTGCCCTGGGCAGCCCTGGGTCCAGCCCCCAGCCCCAGCCCCCAGGCAACCTCCCTGCCCCCAGGGAGCAAGGCCTGAGCCCTCCAGCCCCAGCACAGCCCTCAGATGGGGTCAGGGCATGGTCTGGGACAAGCACAGGCAGGCACCACCTGAGGGATCAGCATCCAAAGGAGGGAGTCTGCTCTCCAGCACGGGGGCTGCCCTGGGCTCTGGGCCCCAGTGCCAGCAGGACCACACTCAGCTGCAGGCAAGGCAAGGTCTCAGCATGGGAGGCTGAGCAGAGTGCAGGAGGTGCTCTGCCTGCCTGCCCAGGAGGGTCCTGGGCACGGTCCCACCTTAAGTGAGGATCTCCAGTGGCCTCTCTTCCCCCCAGCCTGCATGGGACACACACCTGGAAGGTGCAGGCAGAGCTCAGTTTGCTTTCTGTGGCTCCCCCTCCCCACCCCACACTTGGGCATCGTTGGCACTTCCACCTGAACCTCCTGCTCCTGCAGCAGCCTCCCAACCAGCCTGGCACCTGGCACAGGACAGGAGCCCTTGCAGCCGTCCCAGGCTCCCCAGGCCCGAGCCAGACCTGTGGGTCCTGCTGGCACACAGGGGACAAGCTTTGGTCCCACCCACCCCACAGTTCAGCTACCCCAGGGCCAGTGCTGGTGCCAGCCCCCCCACTTCATGTGGAGCCACTCCAGGAGAGGAGAGCCTGTGGGGGGCTGGCCTCTGGTGTGCCTAAACCAGACAGCAGCTGCCTGCTGAGCATGGCAAAGGTGGCAGGCTGGAGGGCAGGGCTCGTGGTGGTGATGCCAGGGCTCATGGTGGTGATGGCAGGGCTCATGGTGGTGATGGCAGGGCTCATGGTGGTGATGCCAGGCTCTGTGATCACCAGCAGGCACCTGTTCACCATGGCTCCAGGGTGAACTGCCTGGGGTGAGGCCTGGGAGGTGCTCAACCACAGGAGGCAGCAGATGGACTTCTGTGCATGGGAGCAGCCCTGTGCCAACAGCCCCAGCTGTGGCCAGGCTGGCACCCCCTGCAGCCAGCACTCCCCAGGAGGTGGCATTCACCTGGGCCACGGGCAGGGCAGCCAGCTCAGGCTGCCCCAGACAGCCAGAACCTGTCCTGCAGATCCTGGCTCACACAAAGGTGACCCTGTTCCTGTGCTTCACTCCTTACAGCCCACTTGCAGCCAGGCTTAGCTTGAATCTTGTCCCCCAGGAGCCTCTGGTCAGTCCCCAGAGCAGTCTTCTCCCTGCAGACTCAGCTCTGTGTGAGCCCAGGGCCCATGGGACAGGCAGCTCCTAAGGCTTCACAGCTCCCTGCTCCAGCCCACTGCCACCTCCCTCTGCTCCTGCAGGAGCTGGGTGGCTCTCCCCACTCTGCCCAGGGGGTTGTGGGCAGCTGCCTCAGGTGCAGCTGTGTGGAGCTTTGCACCAGTGAGCTCCAAAAGCTGAGGAGTGGCTTCTGGAGCCTCCACCCCTGTGACCTGCAGCCTCCCTGCTGCACCCTCTGCTTTCTCCTTCTGCCTCTGGCTCCCATCCAGGCACTCAGCAGCAGCTGGGCAGAGCTGGGGCCAGGAGAGGAACCACAGCATCACTGGATGCCTGGCTGGCAAAGCCCTCTCAGATCACCCAGGCCAACATCAACCCCACACCACCATCCACCAAGCCACGGCCCCAGCAGCCATGGCCACAGGGCTCTGGAGCCCCTCCAGCCATGGGGACTCCACCACCTCCCTGGGCAGCCTCTGCCAGTCCCTCACCACTCTGCAGCAAAGACATTTTGCCTCCTCTCCAACCTCAGCCTCCCCTGGCACAATCTCAGGCCAGTTCCTCTCCTTCTCTCACCTGAGAGCAGGGAGCAGAGCCCAGCCCCCAGCTCCCTGCAGCCTCCTCTCAGGGAGCTGCAGAGAGCAATGAGGTCTCCCTCAGCCTCCTCTGCCCCACACTCAACCCCCCCAGCTCCCTCAGCTGCTGCTCCCCAGCCCTCTTCTCCAGACCCTTCCCCAGCTTGGTTGCCCTTCTCTGGCCCTGCCCCAGCCCTCAATGTCCTTCTGGGAGTGAATGGATCAGAACTGCAGCCAGTACTCAAGATGCAGCCTCCCCAGTGCCCAGCCCAGGGGCACCATCCCTGCCCTGCTCCTGCTGCCCACACCACTGCTGCTCCAGAAGCAGATGCCCTCTGCCCTCTCAGACCACTCTGCCCTATGGAGGGGACACTGAGAGCAAGGCTGAGTGTAGCTAAGGCAGAGTCCCCCAGAGCCCTGGCACCCTGCTTGGCCGTGCCCTGGTGGGCAGAGTGTGCCCTGAGTCTCCACAGACACTTCCTCTGAGGGCTGTAGAGATGCAGCAGCAAAGTGCTGCTCCTTCCAGTCCCTGCCTCTGGCTGCTTCCTTCCATCAGCATCTCTGCCCTGTGACCTGGGAGGGCTCTGTCCCCCTTGCTTGCCTCCTGGGCACCTGCTCCCCCCAAGGCTGTGCGACCCAGGGCCAGGCTCTTCGTGCCTGAGGGTGCCAGCCTCGGCCCCATCAGCACCGCTGCCACGGCCCCTCCCGTGCCGGGTGGCTGCACCTCCTATCAAGGCATTTGCAAAGGTTAATGCATGCAGGACAGGACTGCTCCTCCCAGAGCCATGGATGCTAAAGGCACCGGCAGCAAGGGCCAGCCCCTAACGTGGTGAGGCTGCACCACCCTCCCCCGGCACACTGCTACCCCCCAGTCCCCCCAGAGCACTCATCCTGCCTCTCACTGCTCTTGATAGCCCCAAACCCCCTAGGCCCTCGTGGTCACCCCATGCCTGCAGCTCTGTCTGCTGCCCTGCTGGCTCAGCCCCACTCCACACCAGGGCCTCTCTCCCCTCCCCTCTTGTCTGTGCAGAGAGGCTGCTGGGGCTGCTCTGTGAGCCTCCACCTCTGCTTGCTCTCTACAGCATGGTTTGATCTCCCCAAAAGCCACACAGAAACTCCTCCTTCCCAAGCTGCTGTTGCTGACCAGCAGTCCCAGCCCAGCTCCATGCTGCTCTCCCTTCCCTGCCCATCTCAGCTGGGGCCCCTGCAGCTTGCTCTGCTCTCCACCTTGCCCTCTGTGCATCCCTTGCCCTCCTACCTTCATCCTTTGCAGCTTATTCTTCACCTGCTTGGCTTTCCCCCACCCTCCCCTTCTGCTCCCGGGTCTCATTTCAGCCTCACTGCGGGCAATGCCAATACTTACCAGCGCCAGCCCCGCGCTGGGGTGGGTTTGCCCCGGGGCCTTGCTGGCCCCTAGCCCATCCCAAGTGCAGCACAACCCTGCCCAGCCAGCTCGCCAGCGGTGCAAAGGTCTCTGGCTCCTGCCAGCCGTGCCAGCGTGCCGCCTCCACCCCCCCGGAGGCAGGCAGGAGCTGCCTGCCGGGCAAGCCAGGCTGCCGCTGGCGCTGCCGCGGCGATCGCCTCGGCCCTGGGCTACCGGCGGGGAAGAAAGCGCCGAAAGCCTGGACAAGGAAGAGGAGAAGAGGGGGGAAGGGACCGAAGAGAAGAAGGGGGGAAGGGACCGAAGAGAAGAGGGGGGGAAGGATTCTTGCAGAGGCCGCAGGACCCTCAGGAAGCCTTTCTGCCCCCTCCGTGCCCGCGCACCTGGCTGGCTGAGCCCGGCGCTGCCCTGCCCGGGACGCTCAGATCTTCCTCTTCCAAAGGATTACAAATTGCTGTCTGATCCTCTAATTAGGGAAGGGAAGATGAGCCTGCTCCTGACAGTGATACTTAGCAGCCATTTAGAAACCGCTCGGAAGGCAGCAAGGCGCCGAGAGCAGCCCGCAGCAGGGAGCCGCAGCCCCGCAGCAGGGAGCCGCAGCCCCGCACCGCCCCTCCGGCCCCGGCCAGCCCCGCACGGCTCTGCCCAGCGCCTGCCCCAGCTCCCGCGGCCAGCCCTGCCCTTCCTCAGAGCTCATCCGGCTCTCCAGGATGCTCCCCCCAGGCCGCTTGGCTCCCAGCCCCCTTTGCCCTTGCTTCGTATTTGTTTAACACAATTAAAACCTGCTCAGTGGGGCCGCTGGAAGGCAGGGCAGCCAAATTAGATCTGCCTCCTGCTCCTGCTGCTGCCGCTGCCGCCGGAGAGGAGCAGCCTGGCGCCAGCCTGGGGGCCACCTGCGCTGCTTCAGGGCGGCGTGGTGACCGGCGAGTCGCAGCGAGGGGCTGGGCAGCCGCAGGCACCGCGGGCTGCTGAGGGAGGCCACGGCCTGGGGCTCCTCATTGTCCCCTTCCACACGCGGCCACTGGTGGCAGGGAGCTGGGAAAGGGCTGCAAGAGGAGAGCCTTGCCTAGCACCTCTGTGTCACAGTCTCACAGTATTGCCAAGGCTGGAAGAGACCTCGAGGATCATCGAGTCCAAGCTGGCACCACAGACCTCACGGCTAGACCATGGCTCCAAGTGCCACATCCAGTCCCCTCTGGAACACCTCCAGGGATGGGGACTCCACCACTTCCCTGGGCAGCACATTCCCATGGCTAACAACTCTCTCAGGGAAGAACTTTCTCCTCACCTCCAGCCTGAACCTCCCCTGGCACAGCTTGAGACTGTGTCCTCCTGTTCTGCTGCTGGCTGCCTGGGAGAAGAGCCCAACCCCCACCTGGCTCCAACCTCCCTGCAGGGAGTTGCAGAGAGCAAGAAGGTCTCCCCTGAGCCTCCTCTTCTCCAGGCTAAGCAACCCCAGCTCCCTCAGCCTCTCCTCACAGGGCTGTGCCCCAGACCCCTCCCCAGCTTTCTTGCCCTTCTCTGGACACCTTCCAGCAGCTCAACCTCTTTCCTGACCTGAGGAGCCCAGAACTGGACACAGGACTCAAGGTGTGACCTAACCAATGCAGAGTCCAGGGGCACAATGACCTCCCTGCTCCTGCTGGCCACACTCTTCCTGCTGCAGGCCAGGATGCCCTTGGCCTTCTTGGCCCCCTGGGCACACTGCTGGCTCATGTTCAGGCAGCTGTCAACCAGCACCCCCAGGTCCCTCTCTGCCTGGCTGCTCTCAGCCACTCTGCCCCCAGCCTGTAGCTCTGCCTGGGGTTGCTGTGGCCAAAGTGCAGCCCCTGGCACTTGGATTTGTTGAATGCCATCCTGTTGGGCTCTGCCCTGTGCTGTGCTGGGACTCCCTGAGAGCCATGGGCAAGGTGGTCCTGGTGCATGGCCACCCCTCCAGGAGGAGCAGCCCAGGGCATGACAGAAGCAGCTCCATCCCTGTTCATTTTGGGTGATGGCTGTGACAGGTGTGTGGAGGCTGCTCTGAACTCCTCCTCCTGACAGTGGCTAGAGGCAGGACACTGCTCCTGGCCAAGGAGGGGCAGCAGAGGTGGCCTCAGCCCCTTCTGACCTCTTGCTGTTTCCCACATAGCTTCGTGCCAGGACCAAGCTCTGCCATCAGAAGATGAGGTTGGCTCTAGGACCCATCACAGCACCTGCTCTACAGCTGTGGCCTTCCCCAGCATCATCCTAGGGGGGACCTCTGTAGAGCAGAGTTCATGGTTGGACTTGCTGTTCCCAGGGGCCTTTTCCAGCCTGACTGGCTCTGTGATGCTGTGGTGCTGGCCCCCATTGCATCACAGCCCTCCCAAAGCCCTGCCCACTGACAGGCCCCAGGACAAGCAGCTCAGCTACCTCCAGAAGTGCTCCAAAGACTTCCCACAGGAGAGAGAGCAAAGAGCCAGAGCTCAACAGCATGAGCCACAATCTCAGGGCACAAGGGCAGAGCTACCCCTGCCCTCCACCCTTGCTTTGTGCCTGGTGGGACTTGATGCCTTGGAGATGCACAGTGGATGCTCTCCCACCCTGGGTGAGCACTGGCACAGCCCTGATCTGGCACCCTCCAACACAGGCATGCAAACAAGGTGTGAAGGCAGAGTGTGGGGAGGGAGGAAGCCTCAGCACCAGGCACAGGCACCCACAGAGGAGCAGCTTCACCCCAGAGATGATCCTGGCCAGCAGAAGGTGAATTGACTTCCAGGGGGGTTAAAGCCTCTTTTCAGTTTTAGTGACTTTAATGGACCCACAAAAAGCTCCTTGTGCCCCCAAATCACAGAAGGGCTCAGGTTGGAAGGGACCTCAGAGCTCATCTACTCCAACCCCCTGCCATGGGCAGGGACACCTCTCAGCCAGACTCAGCTGCTCATCCAGCCTGGCCTTGAGCAGCCTCAGGGAGGAGGAATCCACAGCCTCCCTGGGCAGCCTGTGCCAGAGGTCTTTCAGGCATGGTTTGGTGACACTTGAGAGTGGTTTGCCACTGAGCACTTTGCCAGCTGACACCTGAGCACAAGAGCTGGGAGAGAAGCCCCCAGGGTCCCAAGCACAGCTCCCAGAGCCTGCTCCCTTCACCCCAGAAGGATCCATCCAGAGGGACCTGGGCAGGCTGCAGAGCTGAGCCCAAACCAACCTCAGGAGGTTCAACAAGACCAAGGGCAAGGTCCTGCAGCTGGGGCAGGGCAATCCCAGGCACTGCTAGAGGCTGGGCAGGGACTGGCTGAAGAGCAGCCCTGAAGCAAAGGCCTTGGGGGTGCTGGGGGAGGAGAAGCTCAGCAGGAGCCAGCAGGGAGCACTTGCAGCCCAGAGAGCCAAGCAGAGCCTGGGCTGCAGCAAGAGAAGTGTGGCCAGCAGGGCCAGGGAGGGGATTCTGCCCCTCTGCTCCACTCTGCTGAGCCCACAGCTGCAGCTCTGGGGCCAGCTCTGCAGCCTCTGTGCCAGGAAGGCTCTGGAGGGGCTGGAAAGTGTCCAGAGCAGGGCCAGGAGGAGGAGCAGAGGGCTGGAGCTGCTCTGCTCTGGAGCCAGCCTGAGAGAGTTGGGGTTGTGCAGGCTGGGGAGGAGAAGGCTCCAAGGCTCCCAGGCTCCCAGGTGAAGAGCAGCAGCTCCCAAGTGCTCCTGCTGGAGTGAGCTGGGGGCCATGGCTGAGAGGCCAGAGGAGCTGGCAGTGCCAGTGTGAGGCCAGAGGAGCTGGCAGTGCCAGTGGGACAAGGTTGAGCCCTGGAGCTCATCAATCTGTCCTCAGATTGGAGATTCCTGGGGACAGCAGCCTGCAGACCTCAGCACTGTCTCTGCTGCACACACACAGCCCCTCTGAGAAAGGGAGGCCACAGCATCCTCCCAGCTGCAGTGGAAAGCAGGAGGTCAGCAGAAAGAGGCCTCTGTGGAATTCAAACACTCTGAGATGTGCCTTGGGAGGTTCTGCAGCAGCCTGGGCAGCTCCCATGAGGGGCCACAGGGTGGTAGGGGCTGGAAGGGAGCTCTTCAGATCACTTGAGTCACTCAGGGCAGGTCACCCAGCAGCACATCCAGGCAGGATTTGAATGCCTCCAGAGCTGGAGGCTCCAGCACCTCTCTGGGCAGCCTGCTCCAGGCTCCAGCAGCCTTAAAGAAGCCTTTCCTCCTGTCTAGATGAAACCTCTGATGTTCCAGCCTGTGCCCATTGCCCCTTGTGCTGTCACTGGGTACCACTGAACAAAGCCTGGCCCCCTCCTCCTGCCAGCCACCCCTTGAGCACTGACCAGCAGTGATGAGATCCCCCTCAGGCTGCTCTTCTCCAGACTGAAAAGCCCCAATCCTCTCAGCCTTTCCTCACCACAGAGGTGTTCCAGGCCCCTCAGCATCTTTGTAGCCCTGGGGCAAACTGCAGGGAGCAGAGACAGAGGGATGGAGCACCCTGGCCTGCAGGGGAGCCTGGCAGAGGGACAAGGATGGAAGTGGTGGGTGCCTGGTCTGAGCCCATCCCTGTGGGGGAAGAGAAAGTGGCAGGAGGAGTGGAGCTGCCAGGCACTGTCCTGGCTGCTGGCAGGGGCAGAAGGGTTGGGTCTGGTGGCTTTGACGTCAGGACCACAGAGCAGGAGCTCCCAAACAGCTGCAGCTCATCTTCTTTGGCAGGACCAGCCCAGGGTGCTCCACTGATCAGCACAAGGCCGTGCAGAACACTCTGGGGCAGAAATCAATGGGTAGCCACTTAGTGCCTAGGTTGTGGTCATTAATCAATCAATAGGAGAACATCAGAGGGTGTTTAGAGAGGAGCTGGGAGGCTGAGCAGGAGTCAACCAAGCCGAGCCAGAGCAGGGCCTGGCTTTTCTTCTCCCACCCCTAGAAGGGCAGAGGAGCAGCAGGAGCAAGGTGAGGGAGATGGATGCCACCAGGAGCCTCTGCACTGCTGCAGCCCCCCCAGGGTGCCTCCATGGATGTCTTGAGGGACAGAGCTGCTGCAGGCTGGGATGTCGTCTGGTGGGGCTAAGAGCCTGACTTGGAGGGACCCCTCCACTCCTTTGCCATGGGGCTGTGGCTCAGGGAGGCCAGGCTGGTGCCCTGCAGCTGGCTGTGCCAGGCTCTGGCTTTGGGCACCTCCTCCCACTGCTGTGCAGTGCTGGGTGCTGACTCCTGCCAACTCCTGCCAGCACCACCACACCAACCCCTCTCTTGTAGGTGGCCAGCAGGCCACCAAAGCCCCCAGCAGAGGAGACAGAGACATCCTAGCACAGGAAGGAGGGGCTGGAAGGTGTCCAGAGCAGGGCCAGGAGGAGGAGCAGAGGGCTGGAGCTGCTCTGCTCTGGAGCCAGCCTGAGAGAGTTGGGGTTGTGCAGGCTGGAGAGGAGAAGGCTCCCAGGAGACCTTCTGGTGGCCTTCCAGGATCTGCAGGGGGCTGCAAGAGAGCTGGGGAGGGACTTTGGAGGGGGTGAGGGAGGGATAGGGGTCTGGGAGAGCTCTGAGGGGGGCAGGAATCAGGCCTGGAACAGAAAGGCAGCAATGGGCACTGGCAGCCCAGAAGGCCAAGGGCAGCTCAGCTGCCAGTGCCCATTGGCAGAGGTGGAGGGAGAGGATCCTGCCCCTCTGCTCTGGGGTGTCAGGGAGGGATAGGACTGGGGGGGATGGAGCAGCACTAGAAGTGGGGAGATTGAGCTTGGCTGTGAGGAAGAAGTTGTTGCCCAGGAGGGTGGTGAGAGCCTGGCACAGGCTGCCCAGGGAGGTGGTGGAAGCCTCCTGCCTGGAGGTGTTTGCAGCCAGGCTGGAGGTGGCTGTGAGCAACCTGCTGTGGTGTGAGGTGTCCCTGGCCATGGCAGGGGGTTGGGGCTGGCTGAGCCTTGAGCTCCCTTCCAGCCCTGGCAGTTCTGTGACTCTATCTAGCAAGGAGACCACAGAGAGCCTCCTGGAGGAGGCAGGCAGGGCCCAGTGCCTGCAGGTGGCTTCCCCTCGCTGGGCCAAGCGGTGCCACCAAAGTAGGGCTGCCGGTCCCCGGGGGCCGCCCTGGCACCGAGGCTTTGCTGAGCGTGGCACAGAACAGGCTGTGCCAGCTAATTATATCAGCTGTGTCCCACAAAGAGCAGCTGCCAGCTGGGCTGCCCTATTTCCACAGCCCTCCCCTGCTCCCCGGCAGCCGCAGCGCTGCCCCCAGCCCGTCCCTTGCCCGGGCGCCGCGGCGGCCTCGCGTCCTTCAGCCTGGACCCCACTGCAGCTGTGGCCTCCCCAGGGCAGAGCAGAGGGGCAGGAGAACCTCCCTTGAGCTGCTGCCACACTCCTCCTGCTGCAGCCCAGGCTGCCCTTGGCCTTCTTGCCCACCAGGGCTCCTTGCTGGCTCTGTTGTCCATCTGCACTCCCAGCTCCTCTTCCCCAGAGCTGCTCTCCAGCAGCTCAGCCCCCAGCCTGTCCTGCTCCATGGGGCTGCTCTTCCCCAGGGGCAGGACTCTTCCCTTGTCCCTGCTGGATTCCCCTGGCTTCTCCCTGCCCTGCTCTCCAGCCTGCCCAGGTGAGGCTGATTCCTCCTGCCAGGTAATGCAGACTGCAGTTCCTCCCAGCTGCTTGCACAGGACTCTCACAGGAGGAAGGTTCAGCTAACACACTCACTCCTTCTGCCTCTTCATGGGGCAGGATTCAGCAAAACCTGTGGCTGTGCTGAGTGCTCTGGGGTCTCCCAGACCTCCCCCTCTCCTGTCATGGCAGCAAGGATGCTTCTGATGTGGCTCTGGCTGCCCCCAGCCCGTCCCTTGCCTGGGCACTGCGTCCTTCAGCCTGCTGGGGCTGCAGGAGGGGAGCAGAGGCTGCACACCCAGCCAGGCTGGCCTGGCACAGCTGCCCCCCTGCTGGCTGTTGGCTTCTGGGGGTGGGCAAGGCAGCTGCCTGGGCCTGCCTGAGTGCCCAATGGATCAGTGGCCTCTCCCCAGCCCTGCCTCCAGCCCCTGGCCCGGCTGCCACCGGCTGCACCGAGGGCTGCCGGCGACCTCAGCCCACCCTGGTGCTCTGGGGGGAGAGGCCTGCCCCAGGCAGCCCAGCAGGGCAGGCTCCCAAGGGTGCTGCAGCCTGTGGCCTGGGCAGATGTGCCCTCTCCGCACCACCTCCCACATGCAGCCATGCCAGGAGCCAAGGAGAGTCCAGATGGGTGGCATCAAGAGCCCAAGGGTGACAGTGACCTCACATCTCCCTGCCCTGGTGGAGCAACCCTTCCTCTGCCCAGCACTTGGTTTCCTTCTCAGCTCAGAGCCTGCTCCAGGAGGTCTCATCCCCTGCAGGGTGGGCTGCAGTGACTCCATCCTGCAGGGATGTGGTAGCCCCATGCCAAGAACCTTTTGAGGGTGGCTGGAGCCCCCCAGGAGGCAATTACCACCTCAGGCAGCACAGGGCAGACAGCACCAGGGCTATGCCACGGGCAGGGCAGGGCAGGCAGGCAGACAATCCCTGCCTGTGATGGCAGGAGTGGAACAAACACTGACACTGGGCTTGCTCTCCTGCTTTGAAGGTGCCAAGCAAGAGGGCTGGGCAGGAGCCCAGGATGCTCAGAGTGGAGGAAGCAGGGGGGCACACAGGGGATGGGTGCCAAGGGCTTGCTTGGATCCAATCCAAAGTCCTCTGGATTCACCTGCCAGGAACTTCACTGTGCTCTGGAGGTGCTGGGCATAAGCCCTTCCCCCTCCCAGGCAGGACCCCTGCTTGCCCCAGCCAGCCCCCTGCCCAAGGTGCTGCTAGAGACTTGGCTCCCCCGGGTGTGTGTGGAGGTGACCTCTTGACCTTGCTGGGACCTGGCCTTGGGGCTCCCTCTTCTCCCCTTGCAGCTGTCCTGTGCACCTCCCCTGAGCCAGGAGCCCCTTGGGCTGCTGGGGGCAGAGGTGGTGCTCAGCTCAGCTCAGCCCTGCGTGCTGCTGTGCTGGGGCTGGCAGGAGGAGGCTCCCTGCCAGCCTCCTCCCAGGCCAGCCTGGGGGCTGGGGGCAGGCTGGGGGCTGCCTGGGCCCTGCCAGCAGCCCGGCAGAGGGGCTGTGGGCTGGCAGCAGCTCGGGGAGCGCTCCTCACCTGACGTTATTTTGGTTGCTAGGTGATTAAATCATCCATCTGCTTATGACAGCATGGGAGAGCAGTGACTCAGTCCCCTTCCTACAAGACAACAAAGGGGTTTGCAGCACCAGCCCACCCCCAGCCTGGCCCCAGGACCCTCTGTGCCTGCAGGACACTCAGCTGGCAGAGCCTGGCACATGCAGGGCTCCTGCTCACCACCACAGCCCAGGGGCATGGGGCAGGGCAGCTGCCAGGGGCAGGCAGGCTGCAGGGGGGGCCTGGGGGCATCTTCCAGCATGCTTCTGCTGCCCAGTGCCTCCTTGGCACCCTGGAGAGCAGGGCCAGGCAGCTGTGCCCTCACAGCACCACCTTGCAGGAGGGGTGCCCAGAGCAGCTGTGAGGGATCAGATGAGCCCTGCTGGAAGCAGGCAGAAGTTTGCTGTCAGCCCCCAGGACCACCCAGCACCCCCAGGGCTGCCACCCAGGCACCTTCCCCCCCTTTGGCTGCTGCTGCTGCTGCTGCTGCTGCAGGGATGTCACCGGCATGGCCCAGGGGAGTGGCTGCAGGAGCAGAGCCCAGCACAGCCAGCTGGCTGCCTGGGGAGAGCAAAGCAGGAAGGCAACAGTCTGGGAGAAAATAACGTTTCCAGAAAGGGTTTGAAGGCTTTTGGAGAAGGGAAGTGGGAAGGAGGAGAAAGCAGAAGCCTCTGGGAGTGTGAGAGAGATGACAACAGCAGCCTCCCTGCCCCCCAAGGAGAAACCATCGCAGTTTCTCAGGGTTTGGAGACTGTTGAGGCACTGGGACAGGAAAGCAGTGCTCACAGAACAGGTTTGGAAAGTGGATTTTGCCCTGGTGAGGCTCTGAACCACACCTGGCTGCTGCCCTGACCCCTCTGCTGCCAACCAGCCATGGCAGCAGCTGCTGAGCAAGGGGCTGGAGGCATCCCGGGGCTGGAGGCATCCCTGGGCCAGCACCCCCGGCCAGTGAGCAGCCCACAGGATCTGCAGCCCACCAGGGCCGGTGGAAACATCCTGTGGGATGCAGAAGCCTTTGGGGGAGCTTAAGAGGCCCTGTGGATGGAGCTGAGAGGTCACTCCAGGGGCTGCCTACCCCCGAGCCGTGAGAGCCCTGAAGGGGAAGCCCTGCGGCCGGGCACCCTGCATGGCAGAGGCAGGGCACAACCAGAGTGGAGCAGTGCCTAAACCTGCCTTCCCTGCCTCCTGCCACTGCAGGGGAGCAAGTGCAGGACATCCCTGGAGCCCCTGACCCCACACCCCTCATGCCAGAGGCCCAGCCAGCACCGAGGCAACCACAGCAGCATCCCAAGCCCAGCGCCCCAAGCCCCAGCAGCTGGGCTGGTGGCCTCCCTGCTGCTCTCCACAGCCCTCCCAGGTCCCCTGGCAGCTCTCACGACTTCTTAGTGCAAAGAGACTCATTAATGAAGTGGAAAAGGAGGAGGAGCAGCAAGCTGAATGGTCTGTCCTAAGGGACAGTGCAGCAAGGAAGAGGAGGAGATCGCTCAGCGCTGATCTCAGGATAGGAAGCCACCAGAGGCAGAGGAACAAGTGTCCAGAAAAGAGCTGGGAGTGGAAAGGATGAGGGAGCCCTGGGGGATGAGCCTGCCTGGGGGGCCTGCCAGCAGTGGTGGAAGCCAAAGAGGTGCAGGCAGGAGGAGAGCAGGGCAGAGGGGCAGGCAGGAGAGCAGGGCAGAGGTGCAGGCAGGAGGAGAGCAGGGCAGAGGGGCAGGCAGGAGGAGGGCAGGGCAGAGGGGCAGGCAGGAGGAGGGCAGGACAGAGGTGCAGGCAGGAGAGCAGGGCAGAGGTGCAGGGAGGAGAGCAGGGCAGAGGTGCAGGGAGGAGGAGAGCAGGGCAGAGGTGCAGGCAGGAGGAGAGCAGGGCAGAGGGGCAGGCAGGAGGAGAGCAGGGCAGAGGTGCAGGCAGGAGGAGGGCAGGGCAGAGGGGCAGGCAGGAGGAGGGCAGGGCAGAGGTGCAGGCAGGAGAGCAGGGCAGAGGTGCAGGGAGGAGAGCAGGGCAGAGGTGCAGGGAGGAGGAGAGCAGGGCAGAGGTGCAGGCAGGAGGAGAGCAGGGCAGAGGGGCAGGCAGGAGGAGGGCAGGGCAGAGGTGCAGGCAGGAGAGCAGGACAGAGGTGCAGGGAGGAGAGCAGGGCAGAGGTGCAGGCAGGAGGAGAGCAGGGCAGAGGGGCAGGCAGGAGGAGGGCAGGGCAGAGGGGCAGGCAGGAGGAGAGCAGGGCAGAGGGGCAGGCAGGAGGAGGGCAGGGCAGAGGTGCAGGCAGGAGAGCAGGACAGAGGTGCAGGGAGGAGAGCAGGGCAGAGGTGCAGGGAGGAGGAGAGCAGGGCAGAGGGGCAGGCAGGAGGAGGGCAGGACAGAGGGGCAGGCAGGAGGAGAGCAGGGCAGAGGGCAGAGGTGCAGGCAGGAGAGCAGGACAGAGGTGCAGGCAGGAGGAGAGCAGGGCAGAGGTGCAGGGAGGAGGAGAGCAGGGCAGAGGGGCAGGCAGGAGGAGGGCAGGACAGAGGGGCAGGCAGGAGGAGAGCAGGGCAGAGGTGCAGGCAGGAGGAGAGCAGGGCAGAGGGGCAGGCAGGAGGAGGGCAGGACAGAGGGGCAGGCAGGAGGAGAGCAGGGCAGAGGTGCAGGCAGGAGGAGAGCAGGGCAGAGGGGCAGGCAGGAGGAGGGCAGGGCAGAGGTGCAGGCAGGAGGAGGGCAGGGCAGAGGTGCAGGCAGGAGGAGGGCAGGGCAGAGGTGCAGGCAGGAGAGCAGGACAGAGGTGCAGGCAGGAGGAGAGCAGGGCAGAGGGGCAGGCAGGAGGAGGGCAGGGCAGAGGTGCAGGCAGGAGGAGGGCAGGGCAGAGGTGCAGGCAGGAGAGCAGGACAGAGGTGCAGGCAGGAGGAGAGCAGGGCAGAGGTGCAGGCAGGAGGAGAGCAGGGCAGAGGTGCAGGCAGGAGGAGGGCAGGGCAGAGGTGCAGGCAGGAGAGCAGGACAGAGGTGCAGGCAGGAGGAGAGCAGGGCAGAGGTGCAGGCAGGAGGAGAGCAGGGCAGAGGTGCAGGCAGGAGAGCAGGGCAGAGGTGCAGGCAGGAGGAGGGCAGGGCAGAGGGGCAGGCAGGAGGAGAGCAGGGCAGAGGGGCAGGCAGGAGGAGGGCAGGGCAGAGGTGCTGGCAGGAGAGCAGGGCAGAGGGGCAGGCAGGAGGAGGGCAGGGCAGAGGGGCAGGCAGGAGGAGGGCAGGGCAGAGGTGCAGGGAGGAGAGCAGGGCAGAGGGGCAGGCAGGAGGAGGGCAGGGCAGAGGGGCAGGCAGGAGGAGGGCAGGGCAGAGGTGCTGGCAGGAGAGCAGGGCAGAGGGGCAGGCAGGAGGAGGGCAGGGCAGAGGGGCAGGCAGGAGGAGCGCAGGGCAGAGGGGCAGGCAGGAGGAGGGCAGGGCAGAGGGGCAGGCAGGAGGAGGGCAGGGCAGAGGTGCAGGGAGGAGAGCAGGGCAGAGGGGCAGGCAGGAGGAGGGCAGGGCAGAGGGGCAGGCAGGAGGAGAGCAGGGCAGAGGGGCAGGCAGGAGAGCAGGGCAGAGGGGCAGGCAGGAGGAGGGCAGGGCAGAGGAGCTGCCTGCAGAGCCTCACAGCCACCTTCAGCCCCCTAGCCACAGCCAGCTGGCAGGGGGCGAAGGGAAGCCTGCAGAGGCACGGGCAGCAGGGCTGCCTCCTTGCAGACACCTCCCATGGCAGCACAGGAGAAGCTTCTCCAGGGCCACCTGCTCCATCTGCCCTGCCTGCCCTGCCCCTCCACCCTGCGAGGTGCCAGCAGCGTGCCAGCTGCCAGGGCCCGGGGGGGCAGGGAGCCTGCGGCTGGGCAGCGCTGCCGGAGGGCAGGGGGCAGGCTGGGCTCTGTGGGAAGGACATCGGTCCCCAGCACATCAGGTCCCAGCCTCCAGGCTGCCCCTGCAAGGGCCTGGCCGCTGTGCCTGGGGGCTGCAGGGGCCTGGGCCGAGTGGGCGCTGGGCTCCTCCTGCCCCCCAGCCTCTGGCCAGCTCCCCCGGGGGCAGAGACCAGGCAGGGCCCCGGACTGGCTCTGCCTGCACCGCTGGTGCCAGAGGCTGCCTAGGAAAAACAGGAGGGGAAGGCTCCCCTGCCCAGCTCACAGCTCCAAGCAGAAGAGGGGAGATGCCAGAGGGGTCAGGGGCATGGGCATCAGCTTCACCACAGCTGCTCCTCCAGCTCCAGAGCCCCACACTGTTCCTTGGGTCCCCAGCAGCAGCTCCTTCCAAACCTAGGGAGCCCTGTTCTGCAGCAGCCTCCCATCCCCATGCCACACGGGGCTTGGCTCCCCAGGGCTCAGAGCCCATGCCCTTGGCTTCCAGTGCTCCTGTGCCAGGCAGCAGGAGGGCTGCTCTCCTCTGCTCGTGCCCTCAGCTCATATCCCACAGGCAGGTCCTGCTGGGACCGGGACCCCCATGTCCAGCCAGCCCCAGGAAGTGACTGAATGGCTCATCAGGAGCTGAGGTGCCCCTGTTGCTGCCCAGCCCTGCTGCCCCACATGCCAGGGTGGAGGGCACACACACCTCCTCATGCTGAGCTGGGAGAGAGGCCCCCAGCCACCCTGCTGCCCTGGGTCTGTGCACCTCCATCCCCCAGGGCTGCCCAGAAAGCACAACCCAAACCTACCCCTGCCATGACATCCATTTTCCCATCCCCAAGGCACAGGGAGAGCAGAGCAGAGAGGGAATGTCACCAGAGCTCATCAGCTGACAGGCTGGGAAGACCTTTGTGCTTCAGCCAAGACACTGATCACAGAACATTCAGGTAGGAATCAGCCTCAGGATCACCTCAAGTCCAACCACTGACCCTGCTCTGCAGGGGTCACCCCTAGACCACAGCCCCCAGCACCACATCCCAGCCACTCCTAAACCACAGCCTCAAGCACCACATCCCAGCCATTCCTAAACCACAGCCCCCAGCACCACATCCCAGCCACCCCTAAACCACAGCCCCAAGCATCACATCCCAGCTACCCCTAAACCACAGCCCCCAGCACATCCCAGCTACCCCTAAACCACAGCCCCCAGCACCACATCCCAGCTACCCCTAAACCACAGCCCCCAGCACATCCCAGCTACCCCTAAACCACAGCCCCCAGCACCACATCCCAGCCACCTCTAAATCACAGCCCCCAGCACCACATCCCAGCCACCCCTAGACCACAGCCCCCAGCACCACATCCCAGCCACCTCTAAATCACAGCCCCCAGCACCACATCCCAGCCACCCCTAGACCACAGCCCCCAGCACCACATCCCAGCCACCCCTAGACCACAGCCCCCAGCACCACATCCCAGCCACTCCTAAAGCACAGCCCCCAGCACCACATCCCAGCCACCCCTAAACCACAGCCCCCAGCACCACATCCCAGCTACCCCTAAACCACAGCCCCCAGCACCACATCCCAGCCACCTCTAAACCACAGCCCCCAGCACCACATCCCAGCTACCCCTAAACCACAGCCCCCAGCACCACATCCCAGCTACCCCTAAACCACAGCCCCCAGCACCACATCCCAGCCACCTCTAAACCACAGCCCCCAGCACCACATCCCAGCTACCCCTAAACCACAGCCCCCAGCACATCCCAGCTACCCCTAAACCACAGCCCCAAGCATCACATCCCAGCCACCCCTAAACCACAGCCCCCAGCACCACATCCCAGCCACTCCTAAAGCACAGCTCCCAGCACCACATCCCAGCTACCCCTAAACCACAGCCCCCAGCACCACATCCCAGCCACCTCTAAATCACAGCCCCCAGCACCACATCCCAGCCACCCCTAGACCACAGCCCCCAGCACCACATCCCAGCCACCTCTAAATCACAGCCCCCAGCACCACATCCCAGCCACCCCTAGACCACAGCCCCCAGCACCACATCCCAGCCACCCCTAGACCACAGCCCCCAGCACCACATCCCAGCCACTCCTAAAGCACAGCCCCCAGCACCACATCCCAGCCACCCCTAAACCACAGCCCCCAGCACCACATCCCAGCTACCCCTAAACCACAGCCCCCAGCACATCCCAGCTACCCCTAAACCACAGCCCCCAGCACCACATCCCAGCTACCCCTAAACCACAGCCCCCAGCACCACATCCCAGCCACCCCTAAACCACAGCCCCCAGCACCACATCCCAGCTACCCCTAAACCACAGCCCCCAGCACCACATCCCAGCCACCTCTAAACCACAGCCCCCAGCACCACATCCCAGCTACCCCTAAACCACAGCCCCCAGCACATCCCAGCTACCCCTAAACCACAGCCCCCAGCACCACATCCCAGCCACTCCTAAAGCACAGCTCCCAGCATCACATCCCAGCTACCCCTAAACCACAGCCCCAAGCATCACATCCCAGCTACCCCTAAACCACAGCCCCCAGCACCACATCCCAGCCACCCCTAGACCACAGCTCCCATCACCACATCCCAGCCCCCTTTAAACACCCCCAGGGCTGCTAACCAGGCTCCCTGGCCTTTGGCCTCCCCCCAGGCCAGCAGCAGGGTCTAGGCCAGACGAGGAGGGAGGAGGTTATGTGGCAAGTGCCCAAGTGACCTTTCCTGATCAGCCAGAGCACCAAAATCCCCAAAGCAGAGACCTCCTGCCTGCAGCTGTGCCCAGTTCCCCCCCCAGCCCTGGGCTGCTTCAGCAGATCTGCCCCGGGGGGGGGGGGTCCCTGGGCTCTGGGTTGCTCCCCCCAGGCTTGGGGCTCCCCAGGCTGTCACCGGGAGCCGGCGAGGGGCGCCGGCAGCCCTGCGGCCAGGCGCGGCCAGGGGCAGGTGCCAGGCAGCAGGTGCCCAGCAGCCAGGGGCAATGACTGCTTGGCTGAGGTGCCCACCTCGGGGGCCTGCCCAGGTCCACGATGCCCCGGGCTGAGCTGTCAGGGCAGGCATCTCCTCCTTGTGCCTCTCTGCCATGGGGTGGCTGAAGTGGCTGAGGGAAACGGCGAGGGAGCGTCAGCTTCCTTCCCAGCAGAGCAACTGTGCCATTAAATCCTCTCTCCTATGACACACACTGAGCCTATTTCAGTAATAGTTTGGCAGGGCTATAACATTGCTGAGCCTATAAATACCTCGGGGGGGGCTGCTCTGCCGATGGAGCAGAGGGACCTGGCCCCTGCCCACGCCGCTGCCAGCCCCGGGCAGCCTGCTGGGGCAGGCACAGCCACTGCAGCCGGCCCTGCCCTGCCCTGGGGGAGAAGGACAGAGGGAAGGGTCCAGGCAGGACTGTCCCAGGGCAGCCCCAGGGGAGAGCCTAGGGGCTGGGAGAGAGCCATGGTCAATGGGAATGGGGCAAGAGCTGTGTAAGGCCTGGGGACAGCAGAGGGGATGCAGCTGAGCTGGGGCAAGACCAAGGCAGGAGGCTGGTGGAAGGCACTAGGAGGCAGCTGCAAGGCACCCGAGGCTGGGGACTGACACCCACACACAGAGCCCACCTCTGTCCTCTCCACAGGCACAGAGGGGTGGCACATGAGAGGAGGGAGCAGGTGAGGCTCCTCAGGGCACAAGCTGATGCTTTCAAACACCCTGGGGACATTCACCCTGCTGTGCCCAGCCCAGGCTGCACCGAGGGGAGCTGCCCCCTGCAAGCGCTGCCCACCAGCTGGGCTGTCCTGAGCACCTAACATCAGCAACCAGTGCCCCATCTCCAGTGCCTGCTCCTCTGCCCAGGCCCTGAGAGACACTGCAGGGGAAGAAAATCCCCTGCCACAGCTGGGAAGGATGCCAGCTGGAGGGGGAGAGGTGGGCAGTGGGTGGCAGCAGCCCAGCCGTGCTGGCCAGCCCCCAGGGGCCTGGCTGGAGCCACCATGCTGCCATGCATCTGCCACCTTGCAAGGCCAACCCTGTGGGTGGCCCCTGTGCTGTGGGGACACCTGGAGACAAATGCCTGAGGGCTGGAAGGGAGCTCCACAGCCCATCCAGTCCAACCCCCTGCCCCCAGCAGGGACATCCTCCCCTGGAGCAGGCTGCCCAGAGCCCTCTCCAGCCTCACCTGGAATAGCTCCAGGCATGGGGCCCCAAGCACCTCCTTGGACTCTCCTGACACTCAGCAAGGGTCTGAGCACAGAGCTCAGGCAGTGCTGAGCAGTTTTGGTGCTCCTGCCTGCACACATGCTGTGCACACCCCAGGCTGCCACCGACTGCCCCTGCTCCCAGGCCAGACCTCTGCCACTCTTCAAGGGCAGCATCATTCTTCAAAGCTCCTCACTCCCTCCTGCAGAGAGCTCCTCCCAGCCCTCACCGATTGCTCTCTGGGCAGCACAGGGCACAGAGGGGGACACCAAAACCCAAGGCAGCCGCCGGGGGCCTGCGGGAGCAGGGTCCTCCTGTGGGAGAGTCCCCCGGGGGATGTGCAGAAGGGTTCACATTCCCCAGAGATGCAGGGGACATCTAACCCATCCTGCAGCCCAGCAGTGTAGCTTTGTGGCTGCTGTCACAACCAGCCCTTCCCACCATCCCCAGGATCAGCTCTGGAGCTCTACAGCTCTTCCCTCACTGCCTTTCCCCCCATCCCCAGGATCAGCTCTGGAGCTCTACAGCTCTTCCCTCACTCCCTTTCCCCCCATCCCCAGGATCAGCTCTGGAGCTCTACAGCTCTTCCCTCACTCCCTTTCCCCCCATCCCCAGGATCAGCTCTGGAGCTCTACAGCTCTTCCCTCACTCCCTTTCCCCCCATCTCCAGGACCATCTCTGGAGCTCTACAGCTCTTCCCTCACTCCCTTCCCCCCACTCCAGGACCAGCTCTGGAGCTCTACAGCTCTTCCCTCACTCCCTTTTTCCCACCTCCAGGATCAGCTCTGGAGCTCTACAGCTCTTCCCCCACTCCTTTTCCCCCATCCCCAGGATCAGCTCTGGAGCTCTACAGCTCTTCCCTCACTCCCTTCCCCCCACTCCAGGACCAGCTCTGGAGCTCTACAGCTCTTCCCTCACTCCCTTTTCCCCACCTCCAGGATCAGCTCTGGAGCTCTACAGCTCTTCCCTCACTGCCTTTCCCCCCATCCCCAGGAGCAGCTCTGGAGCTCTACAGCTCTTCCCTCACTGCCTTTCCCCCCACCCCCAGGATCAGCTCTGGAGCTCTACAGCTCTTCCCTCACTGCCTTTCCCCCCATCCCCAGGATCAGCTCTGGAGCTCTACAGCTCTTCCCTCACTCCCTTTCCCCCCATCTCCAGGACCATCTCTGGAGCTCTACAGCTCTTCCCTCACTCCCTTCCCCCCACTCCAGGACCAGCTCTGGAGCTCTACAGCTCTTCCCTCACTCCCTTTTCCCCACCTCCAGGATCAGCTCTGGAGCTCTACAGCTCTTCCCCCACTCCTTTTCCCCCATTCCCAGGATCAGCTCTGGAGCTCTACAGCTCTTCCCTCACTGCCTTTCCCCCCACCCCCAGGACCAGCTCTGGAGCTCTACAGCTCTTTCCTCACTACCTTTCCCCCATCCCCAGGATCAGCTCTGGAGCTCTACAGCTCTTCCCTCACTGCCTTTCCCCCCACCCCCAGGACCAGCTCTGGAGCTCTACAGCTCTTCCCTCACTCCCTTTCCCCCATCCCCAGGATCAGCTCTGGAGCTCTACAGCTCTTCCCTCACTCCCTTTTCCCCCATCCCCAGGATCAGCTCTGGAGCTCTACAGCTCTTCCTCCCAGCAGCTGGAAAGCTTTGCTGGGAGCTGCAGGGAGCCAGCCTTCATTCAGGGAAAGCTCTCAGCAAAGGTAATTCTCCTGCCAGCCCATGGTCCACAGCCCCCAGCCAGGCAGCAGTGCTGGGGAAGGCTCAGATCCCCCAGAGCCTGCCTGAACGAAAGCAGAGCTGGCACCTTAGGGTCCAGCCCCACGGGAACGGCCTCTAGGCAAAGTCTCTGCGAGCAAGGAGGTCTTCAGAGCTCCCTTTGCTCTTGCAAACACAAGCCCATGAGGTGAGGACTCACAAGGAGCCCCCTGGAAGCCCTGCTGGTAGTTGCAGGCCCCTTGCCTGCTCCTTGCCTGCTCCTTGCAGCCCCAGACTGGCAGCTGAGCTCCCGAAGCAGCCACGTAAGCGGGCACCCAGGGGTGACACTCAGGAGTCTCCTTCAGCTTTCTGATGCCACCCCCACAGGGCCTGAGTCCCAGGGGCAAGAGGTGGGTGCAGACCTCAGGCAGAGCCATTTCAACCCAGCTTTGCTGCCACACACAGAGCTTTGGGCAAGACACAGCACCTCCAGCGCTGCCTCGTGCTGAGGGCTCCCCTCACACCCTCAAGCAGAGGAGCTGGGGCTTCACTTCCATTTCTTCTGCATGAACCTACAAGCAGCCTCCTGCCCCCCCAAATGAAGAGCAATCAGCAGCCTGCCAGCTGCAAACAGCTCCCCCTGGGCACCCCAGCAGCAGCCTGCCAGCTGCCTGCCACCTTTCACCCCCTTCCCACTCACAACCTCCTCAGGGTCATAGCTAGGCCTGACCCAGGGGGACTCAACACACCCTGCCATGCTCCAGGAGCCCAAAGAGCCTGCCCAGGGCTGCAGAACTGCAGTTAGGGGCTGCAGAACTGTCTCTAGGGCTGAAGTTAGGGGCTGCAGAGCTGTCTCTAGGGCTGCAGTTAGGGGCTGCAGAGCTGTCTCTAGGGCTGCAGTTAGGGGCTGCAGAGCTGCCTCCAGGGCTGCAGTTAGGGGCTGCAGAGCTGTCTCTAGGGCTGCAGTTAGGGGCTGCAGAGCTGCCTCCAGGGCTGCAGTTAGGGGCTGCAGAGCTGTCTCTAGGGCTGCAGTTAGGGGCTGCCTGCTGCCCCCAGGGCTGCAGTTAGTGGCTGCCTGCTGCCTCCAGGGCTGACTGCTGCCCCCAGGGCTGCAGCTAGGGGCTGCCTGCTGCCTCCAGGGCTCCAGCAAGGGGCTGCCTGCTGCCCTCAGGGCTGCAGCTAGGGGCTGCCTGCTGCCCCCAGGGCTCCAGTTAGGGGCTGCCTGCTGCCCCCAGGGCTGCTGAGCTGTCTCTAGGGCTGCAGCTAGGGGCTGCAGAGTTGTCTCTAGGGCTGCAGCAAGGGGCTGCCTGCTGCCCCCAGGGCTGCAGCAAGGGGCTGCCTGCTGCCTCCAGGGCTCCAGCAAGGGGCTGCCTGCTGCCCCCAGGGCTGCAGCTAGGGGCTGCCTGCTGCCTCCAGGGCTCCAGCAAGGGGCTGCCTGCTGCCCCCAGGGCTGCAGCTAGGGGCTGCCTGCTGCCTCCAGGGCTCCAGCAAGGGGCTGCCTGCTGCCCCCAGGGCTGCAGCTAGGGGCTGCCTGCTGCCTCCAGGGCTCCGGCAAGGGGCTGCCTGCTGCCCTCAGGGCTGCAGCTAGGGGCTGCCTGCTGCCCCCAGGGCTCCAGTTAGGGGCTGCCTGCTGCCCCCAGGGCTGCTGAGCTGTCTCTAGGGCTGCAGCTAGGGGCTGCAGAGCTGTCTCTAGGGCTGCAGCAAGGGGCTGCCTGCTGCCCCCAGGGCTGCAGCAAGGGGCTGCCTGCTGCCCCCAGCTCCCGGCAGGGCTGGGCAGAGTGCTCGGCCAGCTGCAGCTTCTGCCCCCTGTGAGATGGATGTGGGCTGGAAGGTGGTGAGAAGGAAGAAGCTCTGTGGAGCTGTGAGCTGGAAAGGAGCACCTGGAGCCCTGGGCGCCGCTGGGCGCCTGGCAGGCAGGGGCAGCCTCGCCCGCGGCTGGCACCGCCGGGCACCAGCTGAAGGCTTCGGCCTGAGCCGGTGGCAGCAGGGGCAAGGACGCAGGTGACGCTGTGGGCACAGGGCTGCTCCCAGGGACACATCTCACAGGCTGCTGCCCTCCTCTGGGGATGGAGAGGGCATGATGTGGGCATGGAGGGAAGCAGGCTGCCATCTGGATCCGGGGCTGACAATCTCCAGGGATGGCAGTGGCAGCTCAGTGCCCGGCAGAAGCCTGGTTGGGGCCAGATGAGAGGGGGCACAGCCTGGTGGCTCCTGCCCATGGGCATGGCCAGATGAGAGGGGGCACAGCCTGGTGGTTCCTGCCCCCTGAGCATGGCCAGATGAGAGGGGGCACAGCCTGGTGGCTCCTGCCCCCTGAGCATGGCCAGATGAGAGGGGGCACAGCCTGGTGGTTCCTGCCCCCTGAGCATGGCCAGATGAGAGGGGGCACAGCCTGGTGGTTCCTGCCCATGAGCATGGCCAGATGAGAGGGGGCAGAGCCTGGTGGCTCCTGTCCCATGGCCAGATGAGAGAGGGCACAGCCTGGTGGCTCCTGCCCATGGCCAGATGAGAGGGTGCACAGCCTGGTGGCTCCTGTCCCATAGCCAGATGAGAGGGGGCACAGCCTGGTGGCTCCTGTCCCATGGGCATAGCCAGATGAGAGGGGGCACAGCCTGGTGGCTCCTGTCCCATGGCCAGATGAGAGGGGGCACAGCCTGGTGGCTCCTGTCCCATGGCCAGATGAGAGGGGGCACAGCCTGGTGGTTCCTGCCCATGGCCAGATGAGAGGGGGCACAGCCTGGTGGCTCCTGCCCATGGCCAGATGAGAGGGGGCACAGCCTGGTGGTTCCTGCCCATGGCCAGATGAGAGGGGGCACAGCCTGGTGGCTCCTGTCCCATGGGCATAGCCAGATGAGAGGGGGCACAGCCTGGTGGTTCCTGCCCATGGCCAGATGAGAGGGGGCACAGCCTGGTGGCTCCTGTCCCATGGCCAGATGAGAGGGGGCACAGCCTGGTGGTTCCTGCCAATGGCCAGATGAGAGGGGGCACAGCCTGGTGGCTCCTGCCCTATGGGCATGGCCAGAGGGGCACAGCCTGGTGGCTCCTGCCCTTGCTGCACTGCTGTCACCCAGGCTGCAAATGAAGCCTCATTTCTCATGCACAGATGCACAGTGGTCAGGAGGAGGGAAGCTTGCCTGGGAGGCATGCAGGTGCCAGCCCAGTCTGGGAGCAGGGCTCCAGTCCCTCCTGGTGTTGATTTGATTCAGGTCTGTTCGTTGGTGTTGTTTGGTTGGTTGGTTGTTTTTCCTGGCTTGCCAGATATTTATCCTCTGAGGGTGAAATCCAGCCCAGTGCCATCTGACTGGCACAAGGGTGTGAGGAGGTGCAGAAGTCTCCTGCTGCAGAGCAGCTTCCCTTTGAGCTGCTCTCTCCCTCCAGGGCTCGCAGCCCTGCCTCAGGCTGTGCTGGGTACACGGTGTGCACCCGGAGGAGCTGAGCTGCTCTGGAGCCCGGGCTGGGGCTGGCACATACCAGCTGCTGAGCCTGGCTTTGGGGAAGCCCCCACCTTCCTGCCTGGCTTTGGGGAAGCCCCCATCCTCCTGCTGGCGTCAGCGGCAGCCCCGCGGCTGGGGAGCAGGAGCGCTGGTGGCTCCAACCAGCCATCAGCTTCCCGTGGCAAAGCCTCTGGGCTGGCTCTGCTTCGTGCTGCCTCGGAGGAGAAGCAGTGGGAGGAGGGTTTGTGAGAGTCCATTTTGCAGGAAGTGCTCCAAGATGCCCACCCAGGGCTCGTGGGGGGCTGCCACCCCCTGCCCTCTCCACGGGCACCCCTCTGCGGGGCGCCGCGGGTGCCAGCCCGAGCCCAGCGCGGTGGCAGGGGGAGGGGAAGGGCACCAAGGCTCAGCCCCTCAGAGGCACGCCGCTGCCAAACTCCACTTGAAACGATGGCAACCAGGCTCCAAATGCTGCTCCTGCCTGGGCCTCACGGTGGACTGGGTCCTCCTAACTGCGTCACCACGAAGGCTTGGGGGAGTTCGCTCCCTGGCATCTCCCTCCTGGAGGGGCACCAGCCTGTGGGGGGCAGCTGTCTGCCCCCAGCCACCGCCCGGGGCTGTTCCAGGCCATTGCTGCAGCCGATGGGCAGCTCAGGGGCTCTGCCCGGCCACACCCGCAGGGGCACGGAGGGCACTGCCCTGCCAGTACCGCTGCCTGCCTGCCACCTGCCTCCTTTCCCCACGCCCCCCTGGCACCGTGTGACCCGCTGCAAAGCAGGAGCACCTTCACGGCGGGCAGAACCCAGCGGGCAGCGGGGGGCGAGGCTTGGGCTGGCCACCCGGCCCCGCCAGGGCAGCTCTGCCGGCGGGCACTGCCTGCCCGCACGCACAGCGCAGCACAGCACAGCACAGCAGGCTGCTGCCCGTCCTGCCCCAGGGAAAGGAGAGGAAGACAGTGGGGGGCCGGGGGCAGACGCACAGGGTCAGGGGGGATATATGCACAGAGTCAGGGGGGAGATGCACAGAATCAGGGGGGAGACGCACAGAGTCGGGGGGGAGATGCACAGAGCCAGGGAGGATATATGCACAGAGTCGGGGGGGAGATGCACAGAGTCGGGGGGGAGATGCACAGAATCGGGGGGAGATGCACAGAGTCAGGGCGGCCACGCTCGGTGCCAGCGGTCGCTCACTGAGACTGGGGCCGGACCGGGCAGCCTCGGGGGTGCCAGGAGCCAGCCCGGGGCCAGGCGCTGCCCCTGCCCACGGAGGGCGCTCCCAGCCTCCCGCAGCTCCCCACGTGTGCCCGCTCGCCCCTTCACAACCTGAGTTCCCTGGCACACCCCCACAGCCTCCTCGGCACCCCCGCGCGGCACGCACGCCCACGGGCACACACAGCACCCACCGATGCACACCCCGGGGCAGTGCCCGCGCAGGCACGGGGGCGCGCACGGCAGCGGGCTCAGGCGGGGACTGCTCGCAGCCACCCACGGGCTCGCTGCGGCGGGCAGGCGGCAGCAGCGGCAGCGGCAGCGGGTCCCGCGGGCGGGCACGGCGCAGAGGCGGCTCCGCAGCGGGTCCCGCACACCCGCACAGGCGCAGAGCCCCCTGCAGCCGCGCACACAGCGCAGGGGGGCAGCCGGCGGCGGGCATGGGCTGTGCCCCGGCTCGCTGCCACCTGCCCCGCGCGGCCCCGCACACCGCCGTGGGGTGCGGTGCGCCACGCCCCCGGGTGGGTGCGGGATCCCACGGGCACAGACACACAGACACGCACAGACACACGGACACACGCAGACACAAACACACCCTCACACACGCACCCGCTCTCCCTGCCCGCTTGCTCCGCAGCCACTTAACCCCTTGTTGCCCGGCCCCAGCACCATCCAGCCCACCCCTGCACCATCCAGCCCAGCACCGCACCGTCCGGCATCAACGAACCCGGCCCCAGCACCGTTCAGGTCGTTCCCAGCATCACCGAGCACGGCCCCAGCATCACCGAGCCCACTCCCAGCATCACCGAGCCCCTTTCCAGCACCGTCCATCTCCGCGCCCCGCACCGTCCATCCCCACGCCCCGCACCGTCCATCCCCGCGCCCCGCACCGTCCATCCCCGCGCCCCGCACCGTCCAGCCAGCCTGGGCTCCGAGCCGCGCCGCCGGTCTCCTCCTGCCTCGCCGGGGTGGCCGCTGCGGTCCCCAGCCCCGCAGCCGGCTCGGTCGGGCCGAGCCCAGCGCGGCTCCCGGGAGCGGCCGTGGCAGACCTCCCACCCGCCGCCACCCCTCGCCCCCGGCCCGCCCGCTCACCTCGATCCGCGGCGGCGGGAGGCGGTGCCCGGCCCGCAGCGGTCCGGCGGCGGCAGGGCAGCGCCCGCTCCTCGCAGCGCCCCGGCGGCGGCGGCGGGCTCGGCGGGGGGCCCGGCTCGGCTCGGCCCGGCCCGGCCCGGCCCCGGCCGCTGGCCGGGCGCCGCTGCCCCCCTGCCCGCGGCGCGGTGCGGCCGCCTCGCCCCTATGCGGAGGCTCCAGCAGCACCGAGGCGATGCCCATTCATTCAGCTTGGCCCCCGCAGCCCTCCCCTTCCGCCCCGCGCTGCCCGCCGCCGGGCTGGAGCTGGCTGGTGATGCTGCAGCGGTACCCAGAGCCCCCGGAGAGCACAGTGCGGAGAGGAGGGAGGGAGAGGAGGAGGAAGGAGAGCAGAAGGAGGGAAGAGGAAGAGAGAGAGAGCGAGAGAGGGAGAGAGGGTGAGGGAGATGGCTGCCCCCAAAACCAGAGCTGGATCTGGAGAAGACTCTGGGATTTCCACAAGGAAATCAGGGCAGGGAGCGGAGCGGGGCCGGCACAGCATCCCCCCCCCCGCCTCCCCCCCAGCACGGCACAGACCCCAGCAAGGCAAGCCGGGGCAGCTGGGAGGGTGGCAAGGGCAAGCGAAAGCCTGGGGAATGCAGGCGGTGGGCTCGGCCCCACACAGAGCTGGAGCAGTGTCTGTGCTCCCCTGGGAAACCCAAAGGTTCTCCTCATTTAGGTCAGGGCAGGCACCAGGCAGGGGGCCAGCAGCTCCCCCAGGCAGGAGCTTGGCTTTAAAGACACGTAAAGCTCGGGGACACACACACACACCTTTCCCCCCTGTGCAGGGGCTGTGCACCTGGCCCCACACCTACCCATGGAGCCCTCCCAGCTCTGCCATCCACAGCTGGGGCTCCTCCTGGCACAGCCAGGCCCCCCTGCAGGGGCAGCGGGGTCCATGAGTCCTGAGCCCCAGCCCAATGTGCTGCACACCACGGCAAAGTTTCTCAGCTCTTCCTAATCTGGGTCTTGCCTAACCCTCTGGAAAATAAATCCACTGACCATCTGCCACAGTGATTTTCATTTACAGCCTTGCACAAATTAGACTCAACTGTTCACTTCTCCTCTCTTGCCCAGGGCTTTTGGTCACCCCATTGCCTGTGTGCCCTCCCAGGCACCGCTGTGCCATGGGCTAGGGATGACCTTGCCAAGCCTGGCAGCCAGCGCTGGGCTCTGTGCTTTCTATTCACACTTTTCTCTGATCTTCTTGAGATGCTTTGCTCCTAGCTGGGTGGAAGGCACTCCCCCTGCCCAGCCTGCCTGACCCCCACACTGCCTGTGCTGGGAAGAGCTGAGGAGCCTGGCTGTGGGAACAGCCCCTTCCAGGAGGGTGCAGGGCAAGCAAGGAGCTTTCAAGTGGTCCAGAGGAGGCCACAAAAATGCTCAGGGGGTTGGAGCAGCTCTGCCGTGGGGACAGGCTGAGGGAGCTGGGGGTGTTCAGCCTGGAGAGGAGAAGGCTCCAGGGAGACCTTAGAGCTGCCTGCCAGCACCTGAAGGGAGCTACAGGAAGGATGGAGAGGGACTGTTCCCAAAGGCCTGCAGGGACAGGCCCAGGGGCAATGGCTTCAGAGCAGAGCAGAGCAGATTGAGCTTGGATGTGAGGAACAAGTTCTGCCCCAGGAGGCTGCTGGAACACTGCAGCAGGCTGCCCAGGGAGGTGGTTGAGGCTCCATGCCTGGAGCTATTCCAGGTGAGGCTGGAGAGGGCTCTGGGCAGCCTGCTCCAGGGGAGGATGTCCCTGCAGGGGGCAGGGCTGGGACTGGATGAGCTTTGGAGCTCCCTTCCAGCCCAGAGCACTCTGTGGCTCTGTGATTCCACTGAGCAGGTTGGTCCATGCAGGACTTTGAGCAAGAGCTCCTGGCCTTCTGCTTGCCATGAACCCACAGCCTGGTCTCAGGCAACCCAAGAGTGGTGTTAGAGCTTTCAGTGGCTGCTAACCCAAGGACTTTGCAGCCTTGGGTGGCCCGAGCAGGGCTGCCCCACGAGGAAGTGAGATGCTCAGAGAGCCCAGCAGTGGCCACCTCTGACCAGTGACACCACAGCAGCTGTGCACATCTGTTAGAAGCTTTAGAGGCAGACCTGAGGGATGAGGACAAGATGCTGGGAGTAGCTCTGGTGGCTATTTTCTCATCACTTTGCCTCAGTGCTTTTGCAAAGGCAGAGGCTGACTTCCTGGGGAAGAGCAGAATGGAAATACACAGCTTGGGTTTGTTTCCCCTTCCTGCAGCAGATTCAGCAAGAGTGCAGCTGCCTGCACAGCCCTGAGCACACAACTGACCGTCCAGACCAGCCCCGAGGGGAAAGGACCAAGCAGGGAGGAACAGCGAGCCCCACGGTGCTCTCTGCACCCCCTAAAGCCTTTCCCACCCCAGGCAGTTTCCTCTACTCAGTTTGAGGGGGGCAGGGCTCCCTGTGCGGGGCAAGGAATCATGGAATCACAGAGCTGTCAGGGCTGGAAGGGAGCTCAAGGCTCAGCCAGCCCCAACTCCCTGCCATGGGCAGGGACACCTCACACCACAGCAGGTTGCTCACAGCCACCTCCAGCCTGGCTGCAAACACCTCCAGGCAGGAGGCTTCCACCTCTTCCACCTCTGGATCCTCTCCTTCCACCTCTGGCAATGGGCACTGGCAGCCCAGAAGGCCAAGGGCAGCTGAGCTGCCCTTGGCCTTCTGGGCTGCCAGTGCCCATTGCTGGCTCCCTGTCCCAGGCCTGATTCCTGCCCCCCTCAGAGTGTCCCAGACCCCTATCCCTCCCTCACCCCCTCCAAAGTCCCTCCCCAGCTTGCTTGCAACCCCTGCAGATCCTGGAAGGCCACCAGAAGGTCTCCTGGGAGCCTTCTCCTCTCCAGCCTGCACAACCCCAACTCTCTCTCAGGCTGGCTCCAGAGCAGAGGAGTTCCACATGCTTCCAACCCTGCTCTCTAAATGCCTCTCAGCTTCAAGGTGTTTGTTCTTCTTACCCTGCAATCTGGCAGCTTATTTGCCTGTGATGGAGCCTGGGGCCCAGAGCCATGGGGACAGAAATGAGTGAGCAGCTGCTTTCCAAAGGTACCAGGCTTCTGCAGGCCCAAAATGTTTTTGCTCTCTGTCAAAATCAAGAAGGTTTCTGCATTCTTCACTGAAGACAAAGTCCCCAGGAGCCAGCACTGGTCCCTGGCAGCCCAGAGAGAGCCTTCTGCTGGGCTGCAGCCACAGGAGTGTCAGCAGCAGCACAGGGAGGGGATTCTGCCCCTCTGCTCTGCTCTGCTCTGCTCAGCCCCCACCTGCAGCACTGCCTCCAGCTCTGGGGCCCCCAGCACAGGGAGGACCTGGAGCTGCTGGAGAGGCTCCAGAGGAGGCCACAGAGATGAGCAGAGGGCTGCAGAACCTCCCCTGTGGGGCCAGGCTGGGAGAGCTGGGGCTGTGCAGCCTGGAGGAGAGAAGGCTGCAGGGAGACCTCAGAGCAGCCTTGCAGGACCTGAAGGGCTCCAGGAGAGCTGGGAAGGGACTCTGGCCAAGGGCTGGGAGTGCCAGGCTGAGGAACAATGGCTTTGAGCTGGGAGAGGAGAGACTGAGAGTGGAGAGGAGGAAGAAATTGTTGGGAGTGAGGCTGGGGAGAGCCTGGCACAGGCTGCCCAAGGAGGCTGTGGCTGCCTCCTGCCTGGAGGTGTTCAGGACCAGGCTGGCTGAGGCCTTGAGCAGCCTGTGCTGGTGGGAGGGGTCCCTGCCCATGGCAGGGGGCTGGAGCTGGCTGGGCTCTGAGCTCCCTTCCAACCCAACCCATTCTGTGATCCTATGAATTATGAATCCCCAGGTCAGGAGCGGCCACCCTTGAGTCGTTTGGCTTTGAGGGGCATCATCCTGCTTATGTCACAGCCCTCCCAAGCCTTATATCAGCTCCAAGTCTCTGCAAGGAAAGGCAGGTGAGGGCTTTGGGTAGTGCTGTTGGTGGCAGATTTTGCCATCAGTGTGTGTGTGTGTGTGCTCCTCGGAAAAGCCACTTGGGGTCCTAAGAAGTCTGCAGCCAGGTGCAGTGCCCAAGGTGATGGAGAGCAGCCCTGGCAGGCTGGCATGCTCCCAGTGGGGCCTTTGGTAGCAACCCAGCCAAGCCCACCTGGAGTGATAAGATGGTGAGAAAGAATAGAATAGAATAGAATAGAAAAGAATTAGGATAGAATAGAATAGAATAGAACAGAATGGAATGGAATTAACCAGGTTGGAAGAGACCTTTGAGATCACCAAGTCCAAGCTCTCCCCCAGCACCATCTGATCAACTACACCATGGTACCAAGGGCCTCAGCCAGGCTCTGCCTAAACACCTCCAGGGATGGGGACTCCACCACCTCCCTGGGCAGCACATCCCCAGGGCCAATCTCTCTTGCTGGGAAGAACTTTCTCCTCTAGCCTCAACCTCCCCTGGCACAGCTTGAGACTGTGTCCTCTTGTTCTGCTGCTGGGTGCCAGGGAGCAGAGCCCAACCCCCACCTGGCTCCAACCTCCCTGCAGGGATTTGCAGAGAGCAAGAAGGTCTCCACTGAGCCTCCTCTTCTCCAGGCTAAGCAGCCCCAGCTCCCTCAGCCTCTCCTCACAGGGCTGTGCCCCAGACCCCTCCCCAGCTTTGTTGCCCTTCTCTGGACACCTTCCAGCAGCTCAACCTCTTTCCTGACCTGAGGAGCCCAGAGCTGGACACAGGACTGCAGGTGTGGCCTGAGCAGTGCTGAGCACAGGGCAGGATGAGCTCCCTGCTCCTGCTGGCCACACTCTTCCTGCTGGAGGCCAGGATGCCCTTGGCCTTCTTGTCCCCCTGGGCACACTGCAGGCTCATGTTCAGCCTACCATTAACCAGCACCCCCAGGTCCCTCTCTGCCTGGCTGCTCTCAGCCACTCTGCCCCCAGCCTGCAGCACTGCCTGGGGTTGTTGTGGCCAATAAGGATGAGGAAGGGCATTGGGCATGAAGGGCAGCTGGGGAGGGTTGTCTGCCAAGCAGCCCAAAATCTCACTCCTGAGGTGTACAGCAGCCAAGAGGAGCCTTGGGCATGAGCAGGAAAGCTACAGGCAGCTGTAGAGGATTCTTCAAGTGAAGACCACAGGTTCCCAGACCTGGTGATAAAGGAGGGAGAATCAAGGAGGGACATGCAAGGAAAAGGGGAACTAATCCTTCCCAGGGCTGGTGTGTGGAGTGTTCCTTATCAGAGAGTCATAGAATCAATGAAGTTGGAAAAGACCTCAGAGATCATCAGGACCAAGCTGTCACCCAACACCTCGTGGCAGCTAAACCATGGCTCCAAGTGCCACATCCAATCCCCTCTTGAACACCTCCAGGGATGGGGACTCCACCACCTCCCTGGGCAGCACATCCCCAGGGTCAATCTCTGTGGCTGGGAAGAATTATTAACACAGCTACTGTTGCCAGACCAGAGAAAAGGCTCTGGCAGCACTCAAGTGGTACCTACCTGAGCCCAGGCAAGGGTTCTGCGTGCAGAAATGGATACAGGATCCTGGGATGGGTTGGGTTGGAAGGGAGCTGAAAGCTCATCCAGCTCCAGCCCCCTGCCATGGGCAGGGACCCCTCCCACCAGCACAGGCTGCTCAAGGCCTCAGCCAGCCTGGTCCTGAACACCTCCAGGCAGGAGGCAGCCACAGCCTCCCTGGGCAGCCTGTGCCAGGCTCTCCCCAGCCTCACTGCCAACAATTTCTTCCTCCTCTCCACTCTCAGTCTCTCCCCTCCCAGCTCAAAACCATTGTTCCTCAGCCTGGCACTCCCAGCCCTTGGCCAGAGTCCCTCCCCAGCTCTCCTGGAGCCCTTCAGCTCCTGCAAGGCTGCTCTGAGGTCTCCCTGGAGCCTTCTCCTCTCCAGGCTGCACAGCCCCAACTCTCCCAGCCTCGCCTCACAGGGGAGGCTCTGCAGCCCTCTGAGCATCTCTGTGGCCTCCTCTGGAGCCTCTCCAGCAGCTCCAGGTCCTCCTTGTGCTGGGGCCTCAGAGCTGGAGGCAGTGCTGCAGGTGGGCTCTGAGCAGCCCAAGAGCAGAGGGGCTCCAGCTGGTAACTCTGCACAGCCTGCTGTCCTGGCCAAGCCATGGTGTCCTGCATGGTGTCCTTCTCTTCTCCAGGCTGCACAGCCCCAACTCTCCCAGCCTGGCCCCACAGGGGAGGCTCTGCAGCCCTCTGAGCATCTTGATGGTCCAGGAAAGGCTCTGTCTGGCAGGAGTGTGTGGGATCAGCACAGCTGGGAGAAGGAAGCTGAGCTGGAGGTGGTGTGGAGCAGTGCAGTGTGGAGCTGTGGCTTGCTGGGGGAAGGCTTTGGTGAGGGGTGAGGATCTCTTTTGTCACTGTGCTGAAGCTGGGCCAGACCTGCAGCAGGAAATGTCAGCCTGGCTGCCTGGATTGGGGCTTTTTTTTTGTGTGTGTCAAGAAAGAGACAAAGTCTGGCACAGCACAGCAGATCTGAGAGTCACCATAGAGATGGTGGTTGGGGCTGGTGGGTGGTGGAGATTACCCAGAGATAATGTGTGAAAGGAGAAGAGAAAGGGCTGAAGGACAGGATGCTGTGGGCATCCAGCAGCAGAGGGAGGCTGGCAGAGAGGCAGAGGCAGAGATGAGACAGAAAAACAGAGAAGCACAGCAGAGGAGCTCAGAAGGACCAACTCTCTGAGCCAGGGTGGCTGAATGTGTGGAGAGCAGGAGAGAGAACAGAGAGGAAGACTGAGCAGAGCTTTGAAATCATCTGGAGAAACCTGGACACAGGACCCTGTGGTGAGCAAGTGGGGCAGAAGGCAGAGAGGGGGTGAGGGGTAGGGGGAGAAGGCCTGGGAGAGGCAGGGCAACAGCCTGAGAGGAGTTCTCCATCTTAGAGATGTTTGTGGTGTAAGCCTGAGGGGCCCTAGCACATGCTAGGGAGGGGAGAAGGGAGGCTGTGAGGGCACTGCCCCATGGGTGCCAGGCTGGGGAGGGGTCTGGAGCACAACCCTGAGAGGAGAGGCTGAGGGAGCTGGGGTTGCTTAGCCTGGAGAAGAGGAGGCTCAGGGGAGACCTTCTTGCTCTCTGCACCTCCCTGCAGGGAGGTTGGAGCCAGGTGGGGGTTGGGCTCTTCTCCCAGGCAGCCAGCAGCAGAACAAGAGGACACAGTCTCAAGCTGTGCCAGGGGAGGTTGAGGCTGGAGGTGAGGAGAAAGTTCTTCACATTGGGATGTGCTGCCCAGGGAGGTGGTGGAGTCCCCATCCCTGGAGGAGTTCAGGAGGGGATTGGATGTGGCACTTGGAGCCAGGGGTTAGTTGTCAGGAGGGGTTAGGGATTAGGTCACAGGTTGGACTGGAATGATCTCTGAGGTCTTTTCCAACCTGGCTGATTCTGTGAGAAGCAGAGGGATGCAGGAGGCTCATACCAAGGTGGCTGGGGAGATTGTCTCCACAGAGCAGCAGAAGAGGACAAGGGTCAGGGTCAGGCAAGTCAGGGTCAGGCATGTCAGGGTCTCTTCCAGCCCTTCTGAAGGCAGGAGGCTGTCTGGAAGGTCACTTCACTGAGAGGAGCAGAGCCATCCAGGGAGGAGGAGCAGAGCCAAACCCCAGAGGAACTCTTTTGGGTCAAAGACTTGGCTTGGGTTCCAACCATGCAGTGTGGCTCTGCCTGAGCAGGGAGTGCTTGGAGTGTGAGACCAAAAGCCACCCTGCTCACCACAAAGCCCTTTCAGGTTTGACCCCCTGGAAGTTTAGGCAGTGAATGGCTTTGAAGCCCACAGGACAGTCCTGGAATGCAGCTTACAACTCTCTGCTTTGAAGCCAGACCAATTCCCCTGGCACTGGGCTGCTCCAGGCTCCAAGGGTGCCATCAGCTGTGAAAGGTGGCACTGAGCACTCCAGTCGTGCTGGGCCAAACCTCCACTGCCAGCAGCAGCAGTGGCCCAGCCTGGCCCGGCCTGGGAAGGCAGCAAAGCTGTGGAGTGGCTGCAGGACAGCTTGGAGAGCGAGGCCAGGGGAGCAGGGCTGCCTGAGGAGGCTGTGCAGGGTGAGGGCTGCAGTGCTCAGCATGCACAGAGCAGCATCACTGAATCAGAGGCACAGAATGGTAGAGGTTGGAAGGGACCCTTGGAGATCACCAAGTCCAAGCCCCCTGCCAAAGGCAGTTCAGTGCCCAGACTTACTCCAGGCATGGCTTAGGTCTCTGCTCCACACTCAGCAAGTACCATCCCCTCAGCCTCTCCTCACCTGCAATGCTGCATCCAGCTCTGGGCTCCCCAGCTCAGGAGGGGCAGGGATCTGCTGGAGAGAGTCCAAGGGAGGGCTGCAAGGCTGCTGAAGGGACTGCAGCACTGCCTGGGGAGGAGAGGCTGAGAGCCCTGGGGCTGTGCAGTCTGGAGAGGAGAAGGCTGAGAGGGATCTGATCAATGGCTATCAATAGCTGAGGGGTGGGGGGCAGGAAGGGACAGGGCCAGGGCCAGGGCCAGGCTCTGCTCACTGTGCCCTGGGATAGGCCAAGGGGCAGTGGATGGAAACTGCAGCACAGGAGGTTCCAGCTCAGCATGAGGAGGAACTTCTTGACTGTGAGGCTCCCAGAGCCCTGGAGCAGGCTGCCCAGAGAGGTTGTGGAGTCTCCTGCTCTGGAGCCTTCCCAGCCCTGTCTGGATGTGTTCCTGTGTGACCTGTGCTGGATTCTGTGGTCCTGCTCTGGCAGGGGCTTGGGCTGGAAGCTCTCCAGAGGTCCCTTCCAACCCCTAACATCCTCTGAGCTGTGACCCTGACCAAAACACTGCTCCAGCCTCCTTTGCCATCCTGGCTGCCCTCTGCTGCCCTTGCTGCCCTTGGTCAAACTCTTCAACAGAATCATAGAACCAGCAACAAATTTGGGTCTCTAGGACCCTGAGACACCCACCCAGGACTGCCTCAGGGCCTGGGGGAGTAAGGAGGAGGTGCAGTGAAGCCCAGTGAGGGCACTGCAGCTGCTTGTGTGTGAGGTTCTGCCCCCGGTGCTCTTGCACACATGGAGGGACAGGGAAGGGAAGGATGCACACAGCAGGGGCTGGCATCCTCCAAGCCCAGGAAGCTCAGAGGTGATGTAACCCTTCCAGTGAGATCCTACTGCACATTCAGGGTGCTGCAGATACCTCTGGGGACCACTGAGAGGTGAGAGGCCAGAAAATCTCCAGTGGGCTATGGAAGTGCAGTGCAGAACTCCTGAGCCTCCAAGCTCGGCAGAGGGGAGGCCTGGTTTGCTTTGATCCTCTGCCAAGGAAGCACTCAGAAGTCAACTCCTCCCTTCTCTGCTCCTTGCTGAAATCCAGCCCTGGGGGTGTGTGTGTGTGTGTCACATCCAGCCCTGCTCACTTAGCCACAGGCTCAAAACCTCAGCAAAGCCTCCCTGGGCTCTGTCCTGCTCGCAGAAATCTTCTGCCTCTGCCCCTGCCTTGGTCTTACAAAGCCTGGTCAGGGACTGGCACAGGCTGCCCAGGGAGGTGGTGGAATCTCCACCCCTGGAGGTGCTCAAGGAATCTGTGGCTATGGCACCTGGGGCCAGGGTTTGGTGGCCATGGTGGGGTTGTGTTGCTGGTGGGACTGGATGACCTTGGAGGGCTTTGCCAACCCAACCAATTCCCTGATGATTCACCAGAAGGAGCAGCCTGTCAGAGCAGCCCCTGCTGCTCCTGCTCCTGCAATTCCTCCTAAGCAGGCACTGGAGCATCCCAGGCAATGCAGCTTTGCTGGAGGCTTCAGGTCCACCTTCTCCCTGAGGAGAGCTGGGGTGGTTATCCCATGGGCACCTCCAGGCAGGTGATGAAACTTTTACCCTGCCTGAGCAAGCTGGAGACCATCAGCAGGTCTGAGGAGAGACAGGTTCCTTCCAACCAAGGTAGGGAGAAAGGCCAGGAGGAGGAGCAGAGGGCTGGAGCTGCTCTGCCATGGAGACAGCCTGAGAGAGTTGGGGTTGTGCAGGCTGGAGAGGAGAAGGCTCCCAGGAGACCTTCTGGTGGCCTCCCAGGATCTGCAGGGGGCTGCAAGCAAGCTGGGGAGGGACTTTGGAGGGGGTGAGGGAGGGATAGGGGTCTGGGACAGCTCTGAGGGGGGCAGGAATCAGGCCTGGGACAGAAAGGCAGCAATGGGCACTGGCAGCCCAGAAGGCCAAGGGCAGCTCAGCTGCCAGTGCCCATTGCCAGAGGCGGAGGGGGAGGATCCTGCCCCTCTGCTCTGGGGTGTCAGGGAGGGATAGGACTGGGGGGGGATGGAGCAGCACTAGAAGTGGGGAGATTGAGCTTGGCTGTGAGGAAGAAGTTGTTGCCCAGGAGGGTGGTGAGAGCCTGGCACAGGCTGCCCAGGGAGGTGGTGGAAGCCTCCTGGCTGGAGGTGTTTGCAGCCAGGCTGGAGGTGGCTGTGAGCAACCTGCTGTGGTGTGAGGTGTCCCTGGCCATGGCAGGGGGTTGGGGCTGGCTGAGCCTTGAGCTCCCTTCCAGCCCTGACAGCTCTGTGATGCTATGATTCTAATATCCTGTGTCCTACCTCAGAGAGCAGACAAAATAGGGCACAGCACGAGCTGGGTATCCAGAAGGGTGGAACAGGAGGACTAAACTCTGCCAGGCTCTCACTCTGGTGTTTGCAATGCACCAAATTCAACTCTCAGCATCACAGAATTGGTTGGGCTGGAAAAGCTCTCCAAGGTCACCCAGTCCAACACCAACCCAACCCCAGCATGGCCACCAAACACCAAACCCTGGGCCCAGGTGCCATGGCCTCACCTTCCTGGAACCCCTCCAGGCATGGGGACTCCACCACCTCCCTGGGCAGCCTCTGCCAATCCCTGACCACTCTGGCAGCAAAGACATTTGTCCTCATCTCCCATCTAGAATTCCACAGCTGCTGAGCCAAGCAATGAGCTCTGTCAGGCAGAGAGCAGAAGGCCAGCTCTGGCTACCTGCTGGGATGCCAGGCCAGGAGCCTGAGCAGTAATGGGATAACACTGGAGGAAAGCTCTTAGGAGGATTCAGAAAGAAGCTTAGGCACTTAGGGAGGAGTAGCTGCAGTCACATTAGTCCAGGGAGAGAGGCAACCAAGGGGCAGCAGACCTCCTGCCCCAGACCCAGAGTAGGAGAGCAGCTGGGATCCAGCCCCACAGGACAGCACTGCACAGCTAAGCACATTAGGAGTGGATAATGACTCCCCTGGGAGCATTTGCCTGCAGGCACTCTTGGACACACAGAGCTGGGCCAAGCAGGTCCTCAGACTGCTCCAGGGGGAGTGTTTGCATGTTTTAACTGCAGGACACCATGGCTTGGCCAGGACAGGAGGCTGTGCAGAGTTACCAGCTGGAGCCCATCTGCTCTGCTCTGCTCTGCTCAGCCCCCACCTGCAGCACTGCCTCCAGCTCTGGGGCCCCCAGCACAAGGAGGACCTGGAGCTGCTGGAGAGGCTCCAGAGGAGGTCACAGAGATGCTCAGAGGCTGCAGAGCCTCCCCTGTGGGGCCAGGCTGGGAGAGTTGGGGCTGTGCAGCCTGGAGAAGAGAAGGCTCCAGGGAGACCTCAGAGCAGCCTTGCAGGACCTGAAGGGCTCCAGGAGAGCTGGGGAGGGACTCTGGACAGGGGCTGGGAGTGCCAGGCTGAGGAACAATGGCTTTGAGCTGGGAGAGGAGAGACTGAGAGTGGAGAGGAGGAAGAAATTGTTGGCAGTGAGGCTGGGGAGAGCCTGGCACAGGTTGCCCAGGGAGGCTGTGGCTGCCTCCTGCCTGGAGGTGTTCAGGACCAGGCTGGATGAGGCCTTGAGCAGCCTGTGCTGGTGGGAGGGGTCCCTGCCCATGGCAGGGGGCTGGAGCTGGCTGAGCTTTCAGCTCCCTTCCAGCCCAACCCATCCTGTCATTTAGCACTTGCCAAGCCCTGGGGAAGGCAGAGGGACAGGAGTGAGGCAGCTTCAACCTTCCATTATCCTGGAGCTCATCTTGCTGCCACCCTGACCACGGCCAGAAGGCTGCTCTGCATCTGCTGCTCAGGGCAGCAGCTTCACCCAGCAGCTGCTGAGCAGCTTCAGCCTCTTGTCCCCACGGATCAGGGCAGGGGGGGCAGAGGTACAAGGGTCATGCAGGGGGAGCATGCTGGGCCCAGCAGCACCTCTGACCTGCAGGCTGGCCCCCGGAGGCCAGCACTGTGCAGGCCTTTTCTCCTCCTCCAGGCTGTTGCTTGCTGCTCTCCTCCTCTCCTCCTGTGGCTGGAGAGCTTTAGGGGAGGTGCTGCAAGCAAGAGAGGACAAAAACAGTGTTTTGCAAAGAGTGCAGTGAGTCAGGCAGCTAATTCTAGGCAAGAAGCTCTTCCAGAAGGGAGAGATAAGGAGGAAGCTGCTTGTTGTGTAAGGCTGAGGCTGTATGGCAGTCCCTGCAGAGCTGTGCATGTGTCTCCAAGCTCCCTGCATCCTGCTCCAGTTTGTTCCCATGGGCTCCAGGCTGCAGCTGCATCACCAAGGGTCCAAGGTCTCAGGCTGTGGGAAGTCCTTCACCCACAAAGAGCAGGCAGGGGTCATTCCAGCCAGGGATCAAACCCCACTCCTGGAGCATCCTGCCGGCTCTGATAGCGCAGAACTGTTGAGGCTGGGAGAGACCTTTGAGCTCATCCAGTGCAAGCAGCCTCCCAGAGCTCACACCCCCAGCACCACCCTCCAGGCAGCTCTGCAACCCCTCCAGCCAGCTCTGCAACCCCTTCAGGGATGGAGGAAGCCTCCAGGTGTCACCAGTTCAGTTTTTGCTCCTCCAGCAGCGGTGCTGGTGGGGAGGGTTGCCAGGGCCCTGCGTGAAGCACTCTGCCTTGGCTCCCATCCAGCTCAGCTGCTGCCTTTACCCAGGGGTGGGTGGCCGTGCAGCCCCTCGCCGAGGCTTGCGCCGCAGCAGCAGCGGCGGCGGCAGCAGCGGGGACGGACGTGGAGTACCGACACATGGCAGGGGAGACAATCTCCTAGCTGCTTGTTGCTTGGCAGCCAAAGGCTCAGAAATGTCAATTTCTAAATAAAACCCTGCACCCAAAATCCACACAGCCCCCTCCCCCTCCCCCCCAGCCCCCCAGGAGCTGCAGGCGCGCTGCGCTCAGCTGCAGAGGGCCTGCTGGGAGCTCGCCGCGCCACAGGAAGGCAGGAAGGAGGCAGGGGGCTGGCAGGGAGGGAGGGAGGGAGGCTGCAGGGGAGATGGAGGCAGCAGCAAAGCAGAAGTGCATGCAGGTGAAATAATGATAGTGATAATAATGATGACAATGATAATGAGGATCAATTTGTTAATAATTAATTATTAATAACAATAATAGTAATAATGATGTTACAATAACGACAACAGAACAATAAAATACCAATAATAATAACAAATAATAATGACAACAAAATGATGATAAAATAAAACAATCCCAATAATAATAATAATATATAATATTAATATTAACAATATTAATAATATTAACAATATTATTAATAATAACTTATTATTATAATTATAATTATCATTATTATTATTCTTCAATGTTATTCAATATTATTCAATTATTATTATTCAATAACAGTAGCAATAATAATAACAAATAATAATATTAATAACAAAATGATAATAAAATAAAACCAACCCAAGAATAATAAAAATAAAACAATAATAATAAAAATAATAAAAATAACAAAATAATAATAATAATAATAATAATAATAATAATAATAATAATAAAATTACAATAATGATGATGTTACTGCTATTTAATATAACTATTAGCATAATTAATATAACTATTAATATAACTAATAACTATTATTCAAATTATTATTATTATTCAATAGCAGTAACAATAATGACAACAAAACAATGACATGCCAATAATAATAGCAACAAATAATAACAATAATAACAAAATGATACTAAAACAAAACAAACCCAAGAACAAGAAAAATAATAGCAACAACAATAACAACAACTTAGTAATTAATTAATTAATTGTTAATAATAACAATATTACTGTTATTGACTAATAATTATTATTATTAGTAAATTATTATTATATATTATATATTATTATTGTAATTATTATTTATTATTATACTGTTATTGACTAACAATAAGTTATTAGTCTAATAATTATTAGTCAATAACAGTATAGTAATAATATATAATAATATAATTATTACTATAATAATAATAATTATTATTATTAGTCAATAACAATTATTCAATGAATAATTAGTATTCGTCAATAACAGTAACAATAATGACAACAAAGCAATAACATACCAATAATCATAACAAATAATAATAATAACAAAATGATGATAAAATGAAACAAACCCAAGAATAAGAAAAATAATAACAATAAAAATAATAACAACAACAACAACAGTGATAATAATTCTTCAATAACAATAATGACAACAAAATAATGAAATACCAATAATAATAATAATGGCAACTAATAACAATAATAACAAAATGATAATAAAACAAAACAAACCCAAGAGCAATAAAAATAATAACGATAAAAATAATAATAGCTATAATAATAATAATGATAATAATGATTATATATTAGATTTATTATTATATATCATTATTATTAATAATTATTATTAATATATTATATATAATAACATATAATACATTAAACCTATAATAAGTATTATTTATACATTTTATTAATATTAATATTAATATTATTGTTAATAATAATTATATTATTATTTATTATATTATAGAAATAGTTATAGTAATATTATTTTATTAATTATATTAATAATAATTAATGTTATTATTAATAATAATAACAATAATGACAACAAAGTAATAAAATACCAATAATAATGACAACAAATAATAGTAGTAATAACAAAATTATAATAAACCAAAACAAGCCCAAGAGCAACAAAAATCATAACAATATCATCATCATCATCATCATCATCATCATCATCATCATCATCATCATCATCAATAGATGCCACCTGCTGAGGAGCGAGGCAGAGGATGTGACCCAGGAGCCAGGAAGGCTTCACACACACACACGGGAAGGGCAGCAGAGGGCTGTGCCTGCCCGCTGTGAGGTGGAAGGGCTGCCCCCGGGGACAGGCAGGGCACAGCAACTGCCAGCCTCCCAGTGCCAGGGCAGCGTCTGCACCCAGAGCCAAGCAGGCAGCAGCCCTCTCCCCCGGGGCCCTTGTGTCCTCTCCTGGGGCTGGGGCCCTGTGCTGGTGAGGGGCTCTTGCCTGCCTCCTTACAGGAGCTGCAGAAAGGCTGTGAGGGTGAGGTGCTGGGGCTCACCCAGCTGAGGCCCTGCTCCTGCAACTTCATCTCTGCAGGCAGTTGGTGAAGTTCAAATAGCAGTTTCCAATGAAATTGTGACTGGAAGGGCGAGCTGATCTCTGCCAGAGAGCTCTGCTCTGTGCCAGGCTCTACACACTGGCCACAGCAACCCCAGGCAGTGCTGCAGGCTGGGGGCAGAGTGGCTGAGAGCAGCCAGGCAGAGAGGGACCTGAGGGTGCTGATTGACAGCAGCTGAACAGGAGCCAGCAGTGTGCCCAGGGGGCCAAGAAGGCCAAGGGCATCCTGGCCTGCAGCAGGAAGAGTGTGGCCAGCAGGAGCAGGGAGCTCATCCTGCCCTGTGCTCAGCACTGCTCAGGCCACACCTGCAGTCCTGTGTCCAGCTCTGGGCTCCTCAGCTTAGGAAAGAGGTTGAGCTGCTGGAAGGTGTCCAGAGAAGGGCAAGAAAGCTGGGGAGGGGTCTGGGGCACAGCCCTGTGAGGAGAGGCTGAGGGAGCTGGGGTTGCTTAGCCTGGAGAAGAGGAGGCTCAGGGGAGACCTTCTTGCTCTCTGCAACTCCCTGCAGGGAGGTTGGAGCCAGGTGGGGGTTGGGCTCTTCTCCCAGGCAGCCAGCAGCAGAACAAGAGGACAAAGGGGAGGTTTAGGTTGGATGTTAGGAAGAAGGTCTTCATACAAAGAGAGATTGGCCCTGGGGATGTGCTGCCCAGGGAGGTGGTGGAGTCCCCATCCCTGGAGGCGTTTAAGAGGGGACTGGATGAGGCCCTTGGTGCCATGGTTTAGTTGATCAGGTGGTGTTGGGTGATAGGCTGGACTTGATGCTCTCAAAGGTCTTTTCCAACCTGGTTTATTCTATTCCGTTCTGTTCTATTCTGTTCTGCTTGGGCAGGAGACACAGCAAGCCCAGAGACCTGTGGCAGCAGGCCCCTGGCAGGAGCATGGTGAAGTCAAAGCATGAAGAAACTCAACCTCACTGCAAAGTGCGGTAGATCCATGTGCTGGGATGGAGAACTGGGGAGGTTAAAGCTAGCAGTGGTTGGCAGCTGTTTGCATTCTGTCATGTCCCAGAATCACTGAATGGGAAGGGTGGGAAGGGACCTCCAGAGATCATCCACTCCAAGCCCCCTGCCAGAGCAGCATCACCCAGGGCCGGGCACATAGAGCACAGCCAGGTGGGGCTGGAAAGCCTCCAGAGACTCCACAGCCTCTCTGGGCAGCCTGCTCCAGGCCTCCAGCAGCCTCACACCACAGAAGTTTCTCTCATGCTGAGGTGGAACCTCCTGGGCTGCAGTTTGTGTCCCCTGCTCCTCGTCCTGTCCCAGGAGAGCACTGAGCAGAGCCTGGCCCCTGCTGCTTGGCACCACCCTGCAGATGGTTGTAGCCCTTGGTCAGATCTCTCAGGCTGCTCTCCTCCAGGCCAGGCAGCTCAGGGCTCTCATCCTTTCCCCATCAGCTGTTCCAGGCCCTTCATCATCCTCACAGCCTCTGTTGGACACTCTCCAGCAGATCCCTCTGGAACTGGGGAGCCCAGAACTGGACACAGTGCTCCAGCTGTGGTCTCACCAGGGCAGAGCAGAGGAAGAGGAGATCCTCCTTTGACCTGCTGGCCACACTCCTCTTGATGCAGCCCAGGATCCCCTTGGCCTTCTTGGCCACCAGGGCAGATTGCTGACCCGTGCAGAACTTGCCCAGCAGAACCCCCAGGCCCTTCTCCATGCAGCTGCTTCCCAGCAGGTCAAGCCCTGGCCTGCAGTGGTGCAGGAGGTTGTTCCTCTGCAGGTGGCTCTCTGGCTGAGCCTCATCGTTCTCCTTACAGAAAACTTCAACCTCTGCGTTTCTGAGCTGTCAGGATGTGAGAATAAGGCCAAGGGCATGGAGAGAGGCAAGGAGGGGAAGGGCTCTGAGACTCCCCTGGCAGCGTGGCTCAGGGCAGGTTGGTTGTGGGAAGAGATGGTGAGATGCCCAGCATGGTGCTGAGCTGATGAGCTGCCAGGAGGGCAGCAGCAGCACAATCTCCTGCAGGCAGAGCCAGCACACTGCCAGGCTGTGGGAGCAGGGGCACTTGAGGGGGCAAACTGTCTGCTGGAAAACTCCCCAGGAGCCAGCACTGGTCCCTGGCAGCCCAGAGGCAGCTGAGTGCTGAGCTGCAGCCAGAGCAGGGAGAGCAGCAGCACAGGGAGGGGATTCTGCCCCTCTGCTCTGCTCTGCTCAGCCCCCACCTGCAGCACTGCCTCCAGCTCTGGGGCCCCCAGCACAAGGAGGACCTGGAGCTGCTGGAGAGGCTCCAGAGGAGGCCACAGAGATGCTCAGAGGGCTGCAGAACCTCCCCTATGGGGCCAGGCTGGGAGAGTTGGGGCTGCTCAGCCTGGAGAATAGAAGGCTCCAGGGAGACCTCAGAGCAGCCTTGAAGTACCTGAAGGGCTCCAGAAGAGCTGGGGAGGGACTCTGGCCAAGGGCTGGGGAGTGCCAGGATGTGGCCAGAAATGATTCCCCTTAGGACTGCTGCACTTAGAGTAACAAACAGACAGACCTGGAGCTGTTGCAGTGGGTCCAGAAGAGGCCACCAAGATGCTCAGAGGGCTGCAGAGCCTCCCCTGGGGGCTGCCCATGGGAACCAAAGCCATTCTCTGATCCTGAGCTCCAAGCTTTTGGTGTTTCCAGGTTCAGTGCTGAGGCAGAGGGCTGGGCACAGGCTGAGGCAGGGGCAGCAGTTTCTGCAGGGCTGCCTCTGGGAACCAAGTTGCAGCAGGCAGCAGCCAGGGGCTGCCAGGGGCTTGCTCCTATTTGTGGCTGTTGCTGGGAGCAGCAGTGGGACTGGGACAAGAAGTCTCCTTGAAACTCCTGCCATTCACTCCCTGCCCTCCCAGGCACAGCCACCAATGAGTCACTGAAGGTGTTCTGCCTCAAGCAGCTACCTCCTACAGCCATGGAGATGTAATGCACCCAGGGGTGGGGTCTGCAGCATGAGAGGGACCTGGAGCTGCTGGAGAGGCTCCAGAGGAGGCCACAGAGATGCTCAGAGGGCTGCAGAACCTCCCCTGTGGGGCCAGGCTGGGAGAGTTGGGGCTGTGCAGCTTGGAGGAGAGAAGGCTCCAGGGAGACCTCAGAGCAGCCTTGCAGGACCTGAAGGGCTCCAGGAGAGCTGGGGAGGGACTCTGGCCAAGGGCTGGGAGGGACAGGCTGAGGAACAATGGCTTTGAGCTGGGAGAGGAGAGACTGAGAGTGGAGAGGAGGAAGAAACTGTTGAGAGTGAGGCTGGGGAGAGCCTGGCACAGGCTGCCCAGGGAGGCTGTGGCTGCCTCCTGCCTGGAGGTGTTCAGGACCAGGCTGGATGAGGCCTTGAGCAGCCTGTGCTGGTGGGAGGGGTCCCTGCCCATGGCAGGGGGCTGGAGCTGGCTGGGCTCTGAGCTCCCTTCCAGCCCAAAGCCACTTTAGGATCCTCTGAGAGCTCACTTTATTTTTGGGCAAAAGTTTGCAGAGCCTCTTTTTAGCATTTTCTCACAGAATAATTCAGGGTTTCTGCTTCTGCCTGGGATGGAAATTCAAGATCTGAGCTGGGGAGAAGTGAATATTTTCACAACCTGTCTGAATTCGGACCAAAATGCTTCAGAAGTTATGAAACTCTCCCTGGTGGGGAGGAGCAGAGGCAGGCAGCCATCCCCAGCCATGGCTGTGGAGTTGATGTCATGGAGCCAGGGAGCTGCTGAGGCTGGAGGAGGCCTTTGAGCTCCTGCAGCCCAAGCACTGCCCCAGAGCTCCCCAAGCCACCACTGCTGCTGAGCCACTGCCCCACAGCCCTCAGCACCACATCCAGGCAGCCTCCAGGGCTGGGGACTCCACCACCTCCCTGGGCAGCCTGGGCCAGTGCCTGAGAGCCCTTCTGGGAAGAGATTGTTCCTGAGCTCCAGCCTGAGCCTCCCCGGCACAGCTTGAGGCCATTTCCTCTCCTCCTGGCACTTGTTGCCTGTGAGAGGAGACCAACCCCCCCTGGCTCCAGCCTCCTCTCAGGGAGCTGCAGAGAGCAATGAGGTCTCCCTCAGCCTCCTCTGCTCCACACCAAACCCCCCCAGCTCCCTCAGCTGCTGCTCCCTGTTGTAATATTACAACCCAGCCCCACCATGGCCACCAAACCATGGCCCCAGGAGCCATGGCCACAGGGTTCTGGAACCCCCTCCAGCCATGGGGACTCCACCACCTCCCTGGGCAGCCTCTGCCAGGCCCTGACCACTCTGCAGCAAAGACATTTTGCCTCCTCTCCAACCTCAGCCTCCCCTGGCACAATCTCAGGCCAGTTCCTCTCCTTCTCTCACCTGAGAGCAGGGAGCAGAGCCCAGCCCCCTGCTCCCTGCAGCCTCCTCTCAGGGAGCTGCAGAGAGCAATGAGGTCTCCCTCAGCCTCCTCTGCTCCACACCAAACACCCCCAGCTCCCTCAGTTGCTGCTCCCCAGCCCTCTTCTCCAGACCCTGCCCCAGCTTGGTTGCCCTTCTCTGGCCCTGCTGCATCCCCTCAGTGTCCTTCTGGGAGTGTGAGACCCAAAACTGAACCCAGGGTTTGAGGTGCAGCCTCCCCAGTGCCCAGCCCAGGGCTTGATCAACTCTCTGCTCCTGCTGCCCACAGCACTGCTGCTCCAGGCCAGGCTGCTGGTGCCCTTCTTGGCCACCTCAGCACAGTGCCTGGCTGCATCCCTCCCCTCTCAGCCTGCCCAGCCAGAGGATGCCAGGAGGAGACCTGCCCTGAGGCACCAGGCTCAGCAGGCAGCCTGGGCAGGGCTCTTGCTGCTTTGGGGATGCTCTGCCATGGCACAACCCTTGGTACCAGCCTCAGCTTCTCCAGCACGTGGCCTGCTCCCTGCCTGCTCTCTGCAGCTGGTCACAGGAGGCACTGGGTTGGCAGGTGACACCTAACCCACTTTTCTGCTCACTTCTCCTGTCTCCTGGTCAAAGACATCCTTACCAAGAGGTGTCTGACACCTTCCTGTCCTCAGGAGGAGCCTGCAGCCCTGAGAGAGGCCAGTGTGAGATGTTCCTTCTGCTGGGTGCTCTGAGAGAAACCTGTGAGGAGGAGGAGGAAGGCTCTTGCTCCATGTGTGCCCCAGCCCAGGGCAGTGGGGCCCTTTGCCTTCCATGTGCAGAGAGGTCAACCCTCACTGTGGAGCAAATAAAGCTCCCTCCCCGGTCCCAGACACAGAACTGGCCTGCAAAGGATCTCTCAGATGCATCCCAGCAGAAGTCTCCTTCCCAGAACCATTCAGGTGGGAAAAGAGCCTCAGGGTCACCAAGTGCAACCACTGAGCCTGCTCTGCAGGGCTCACCCCTACCCCACAGCCCCAAGCACCACATCTGAATGACCTGGGAGCACCTCCAGGGCTGGCAACTGCACCACCTCCCTGGGCAGCCTGTGCCAGTGCCTGACCACTCCTGATGGGAAACAACTGCTCCTAATGTCCAGTCCAAACCTCCCCTGCTGCAGTCCTTCCCTGGCTCCATCTCGTTAGCAAGAGAGGGCCCAGGAGGTGAGGGCATGGCAGGGGAGGTGTGAGGGGCAGGAGGTGTGAGGGGCAGGAGGTGAGGGCATGGCAGAGGGTGTGAGGGGCAGGAGGTGTGAGGGGCAGGAGGTGAGGGCATGGCAGAGGGTGTGAGGGGCAGGAGATGTGAGGGGCAGGAGGTGAGGGCATGGCAGGAGATGTGTGAGGGGCAGGAGAGGTGAGGGGCAGGAGGTGAGGGCATGGCAGAGGGTGTGAGGGGCAGGAGGTATGTGAGGGGCAGGAGGTGTGAGGGGCAGGAGGTGTGAGGGGCAGGAGAGGTGTGAGGGGCAGGAGATGTGAGGGGCAGGAGGTGTGAGGGGCAGAAGGCGTGTGAGGGGCAGGAGGTGTGAGGGGCAGGAGATGTGAGGGGCAGGAGGTGAGGGGCAGGAGGTGTGAGGGGCAGGAGGTGTGAGGGGCAGGAGGTGAGGGGCAGGAGGTGTGAGGGGCAGGAGGTGAGGGCATGGCAGAGGGTGTGAGGGGCAGGAGGTGTGAGGGGCAGGAGATGTGAGGGGCAGGAGGTGTGAGCATGGCAGGAGATGTGAGGGGCAGGAGGTGTGAGGGGCAGGAGGTGAGGGCATGGCAGGAGGTGTAAGGGGCAGGAGGTGAGGGCATGGCAGTGTCTGGTCCTGCCCAAGCCCAGCTAGCCACACAAATGCCTGCAGCTGGCAGTGCTGACACCATGCTGCCCTGAAGCTGGTGCTCAGGCTGGCACTGCCTGCCTTGTGCCACGCTGGGTGGGCAGTGCCATGCCTTGTGGGCAGGGCTCAGAGCTTGCTCAGGCTTGCTGCCTCCAATCATGCTCAGGTGGCCATGGCCTGGGCTGGCTCCAGTCTCCTCCTTCTGCATCCTTTGGCCTTTCTAAAATCTCCTGACCCCATCTCCAGATCCCATCTCCAGATTCCATCTCCAGATCCCATCTCCTGACCCCATCTCCAGATCCCATCTCCAGATCCTATCTCCTGATCCCATCTCCACATCCCATCTCCAGGTCCTATCTCCAGGTCCTATCTCCAGATCCCATCTCCAGATCCCATCTCCTGATTCCATCTCCTGACCCCATCTCCAGATCCCATCTCCTGATTCCATCACCTGACCCCATCTCCACATCTCATCGCCAGATCCTATCTCCTGATCCCATCTCCAGACCCCATCTCCAGATCCTATCTCCAGATCCCATCTCCAGATCCCATCTCCAGATCCCATCTCCTGATCCCATCTCCAGACCCCATCTCCAGGTCCTATCTCCAGACCCCATCTCCAGACCCCATCTCCTGATCCCATCTCCTGATCCCATCTCCAGATCCCATCTCCTGATCCCATCTCCAGATCCCATCTCCTAGTCCTATTCCAGACTCCATCTCCAGACCCCATCTCCAGATTCCACCTCCAGGTCCCACCTCCCCCTCCCAGCCCTGGGTCCCACCTCCAGCTGCCACTGCAGAGCTGCAGAGCAAACCCCTCTGGCTCTGCCTCCCCTTCTGCACTGCACTTCCACAGGAAAATGCAGCAGGGGAAAGCATCAGAGCTTGGGAGGCTGCTCTGGGGTGGAAGGGAGCCCAGAGCTCAGCCAGCCCCAGCCCCTGCCATGGGCAGGGACCCCTCCCACCAGCACAGGCTGCTCAAGGCCTCATCCAGCCTGGTCCTGGACACCTCCAGGCAGGAGGCAGCCACAGCCTCCCTGGGCAGCCTGTGCCAGGCTCTCCCCAGCCTCACTCTCAACAGTTTCTTCCTCCTCTCCACTCTCAGTCTCTCCTCTCCCAGCTCAAAGCCATTGTTCCTCAGCCTGGCACTCCCAGCCCTTGGCCAGAGTCCCTCCCCAGGCTTCTTTACAAGAAAGAAGCAGCTAAAAGAGCCTGGAGGCAAGTCAAGTGCAGCTTCCAAGCAAGCATCAGATTCAATCAAGGACAGCAGGACTGCCAGGGGCTGAGGAGCAGCCAGTACAAGGTGTAGGATCTCTGAGCTGCCATCAGCTCCATCCCAGCGTGGAGGAAGATCTGCAGCTGTCAGGAGCTTTGTTAAGTGGATAAGGAGATCATAGAGGCACAGAGCTGGCAGGGCTGGAAGGGAGCTCAAGGCTCAGCCAGTCCCAACCCCCTGCCATGGGCAGGGACACCTCACACCACAGCAGGTTGCTCACAGCCACCTCCAGCCTGGCTGCAAACACCTCCAGCCAGGAGGCTTCCACCACCTCCCTGGGCAACCTGTGCCAGGCTCTCACCACCCTTCTGGGCAACAACTTCTTCCTCACAGCCAAGCTCAATCTCCCCACTTCTAGTGCTGCTCCATCCCCCCCAGTCCTATCCCTCCCTGACACCCCAGAGCAGAGGGGCAGGATCCTCCCCCTCCACCTCTGGCAATGGGCACTGGCAGCTGAGCTGCCCTTGGCCTTCTGGGCTGCCAGTGCCCATTGCTGGCTTTCTGTCCCAGGCCTGATTCCTGCCCCCCTCAGAGGTGTCCCAGACCCCTATCCCTCCCTCACCCCCTCCAAAGTCCCTCCATAGCCAAGCCCTTCATCCTCACTCCATAGCCAAGTCCTCATCCTCACTCCATAGCCAAGTCCTCAACCTCACTCCATAGCCAAGCCCTTCAGCCTCACTCCATAGCCAAGCCCTTCATCCTCACTCCATAGCCAAGTCCTCATCCTCACTCCATAGCCAAGCCCTTCAGCCTCACTCCATAGCCAAGGCCTCATCCTCACTCCATAGCCAAGTCCTCAACCTCACTCCATAGCCAAGCCCTTCAGCCTCACTCCATAGCCAAGCCCTTCATCCTCACTCCATAGCCAAGTCCTCAACCTCACTCCATAGCCAAGCCCTTCAGCCTCACTCCATAGCCAAGTCCTCATCCTCACTCCATAGCCAAGTCCTCAACCTCACTCCATAGCCAAGCCCTTCATCCTCACTCCATAGCCAAGCCCTTCAGCCTCACTCCATAGCCAAGCCCTTCAGCCTCACTCCATAGCCAAGGCCTCATCCTCACTCCATAGCCAAGCCCTTCAGCCTCACTCCATAGCCAAGCCCTTCATCCTCACTCCATAGCCAAGCCTTCATCCTCACTCCATAGCCAAGGCCTCATCCTCACTCCATAGCCAAGCCCTTCAGCCTCACTCCATAGCCAAGTCCTCATCCTCACTCCATAGCCAAGCCCTTCAGCCTCACTCCATAGCCAAGGCCTCATCCTCACTCCATAGCCAAGCCCTTCAGCCTCACTCCATAGCCAAGTCCTCATCCTCACTCCATAGCCAAGCCCTTCAGCCTCACTCCATAGCCAAGGCCTCATCCTCACTCCATAGCCAAGGCCTCATCCTCACTCCATAGCCAAGTCCTCAACCTCACTCCATAGCCAAGCCCTTCAGCCTCACTCCATAGCCAAGTCCTCATCCTCACTCCATAGCCAAGCCCTTCAGCCTCACTCCATAGCCAAGTCCTCATCCTCACTCCATAGCCAAGTCCTCATCCTCACTCCATAGCCAAGCCCTTCAGCCTCACTCCATAGCCAAGTCCTCATCCTCACTCCATAGCCAAGCCCTTCAGCCTCACTCCATAGCCAAGTCCTCATCCTCACTCCATAGCCAAGTCCTCATCCTCACTCCACAGCCAAGCCCTTCAGCCTCACTCCATAGCCAAGTCCTCAACCTCACTCCATAGCCAAGCCCTTCATCCTCACTCCATAGCCAAGCCCTTCAGCCTCACTCCATAGCCAAGCCCTTCATCCTCACTCCATAGCCAAGTCCTCATCCTCACTCCATAGCCAAGTCCTCAACCTCACTCCATAGCCAAGCCCTTCAGCCTCACTCCATAGCCAAGCCCTTCAGCCTCACTCCATAGCCAAGCCCTTCATCCTCACTCCATAGCCAAGTCCTCAACCTCACTCCATAGCCAAGCCCTTCATCCTCACTCCATAGCCAAGTCCTCATCCTCACTCCATAGCCAAGTCCTCAACCTCACTCCATAGCCAAGCCCTTCATCCTCACTCCATAGCCAAGTCCTCATCCTCACTCCATAGCCAAGTCCTCAACCTCACTCCATAGCCAAGCCCTTCATCCTCACTCCATAGCCAAGTCCTCATCCTCACTCCATAGCCAAGTCCTCATCCTCACTCCATAGCCAAGCCCTTCAGCCTCACTCCATAGCCAAGTCCTCATCCTCACTCCATAGCCAAGTCCTCAACCTCACTCCATAGCCAAGTCCTCAACCTCACTCCATAGCCAAGCCCTTCAGCCTCACTCCATAGCCAAGTCCTCATCCTCACTCCATAGCCAAGCCCTTCAGCCTCACTCCATAGCCAAGTCCTCATCCTCACTCCATAGCCAAGTCCTCAGCCTCACTCCATAGCCAAGCCCTTCAGCCTCACTCCATAGCCAAGTCCTCATCCTCACTCCATAGCCAAGCCCTTCAGCCTCACTCCATAGCCAAGTCCTCATCCTCACTCCATAGCCAAGCCCTTCAGCCTCACTCCATAGCCAAGGCCTCATCCTCACTCCATAGCCAAGGCCTCAACCTCACTCCATAGCCAAGTCCTCATCCTCACTCCATAGCCAAGCCCTTCAGCCTCACTCCATAGCCAAGTCCTCATCCTCACTCCATAGCCAAGCCCTTCAGCCTCACTCCATAGCCAAGTCCTCATCCTCACTCCATAGCCAAGGCCTCATCCTCACTCCATAGCCAAGCCCTTCATCCTCACTCCATAGCCAAGCCCTTCAGCCTCACTCCATAGCCAAGTCCTCAACCTCACTCCATAGCCAAGTCCTCAACCTCACTCCATAGCCAAGCCCTTCAGCCTCACTCCATAGCCAAGCCCTTCAGCCTCACTCCATAGCCAAGGCCTCATCCTCACTCCATAGCCAAGCCCTTCATCCTCACTCCATAGCCAAGCCCTTCAGCCTCACTCCATAGCCAAGCCCTTCAGCCTCACTCCATAGCCAAGCCCTTCAGCCTCACTCCATAGCCAAGCCCTTCACCCTCACTCCATAGCCAAGTCCTCATCCTCACTCCATAGCCAAGCCCTTCAGCCTCACTCCATAGCCAAGCCCTTCAGCCTCACTCCATAGCCAAGGCCTCATCCTCACTCCATAGCCAAGCCCTTCAGCCTCACTCCATAGCCAAGCCCTTCAGCCTCACTCCATAGCCAAGTCCTCATCCTCACTCCATAGCCAAGCCCTTCAGCCTCACTCCATAGCCAAGGCCTCATCCTCACTCCATAGCCAAGGCCTCATCCTCACTCCATAGCCAAGTCCTCAACCTCACTCCATAGCCAAGCCCTTCAGCCTCACTCCATAGCCAAGTCCTCATCCTCACTCCATAGCCAAGCCCTTCAGCCTCACTCCATAGCCAAGTCCTCATCCTCACTCCATAGCCAAGCCCTTCAGCGTCACTCCATAGCCAAGGGCAGGCTATCAACTCCTGCTCAGCTGTTTCTGTGCCTGCTGGTGTTGGTCAGCTCTGCTGGACAGCTGATCCCAGAGTCATGGAGCTGTTTAGGTTGGAAAATCCCTCCAGGATCACCCACTCCGAGCTTCAACCCAACACCCCCATGGCCCCAGGTGCCATGGCCACACCTTTCTGGAACCCCTCCAGGGCTGGGGACTCTGCCACCTCCCTGGGCAGCCTGGGACAGTCCCTGACCACTCCTGCAGGACACCACTGCTCCTTGCTCTCTTTGGAGTAAACCCTGCAATACACAACCTGCTGCTGCCCTTAGCTGCAGGGCAGTTGTGTGTCTCAACCAGGCCATGGAAGGAAAAGGTGAAGCCCTCACTGCTCTCTACAGCTCCCTGAGTGGAGGCTGCAGCGAGCTTGGGCTCTGCTCCCCAGTCTCAGGTAACAGAAGGAGAGGCAAAGACCTGAAATTGTGCCAGGGGAGGCTGAGGTTGGAGAGGAGGACAAATGTCCTTGCTGCCAGTGTGGTCAGGGGTTGGCAGAGGCTGCCCAGGGAGGTGGTGGAGTCCCCATCCCTGGAGGGGTTCCAGAGCCCTGTGGCCATGGCACCTGGGGCCATGGCTTGGTGGCCATGCTGGGGTTGTGTTGGTGTTGGCCTGGATGAGCTTGGAGGGCTTTGCCAACCCAACCAATGCCATGATGCCAACTCACTCCATGACCTGTTTTGGCAGCAGAGGAGACAAAGCTCCTTGGCTTCAGCACTCGGGGACTCCAGCAGCCCTCCATGCAGATGATGGCCAAGGCAGAGCACTCCCACTGCTGCCTCCAGCGGGAGCTGTGCTCTGTGCTCCGGGGCAGAGCCTCATTTGCTGCACCCAGCTGCACCACCACAGCATCTGCAATGTTTCCCCACCTCCAGCCCAGCTCCTGTACCTTTGTTTTTCCAGTCATGCTCCTGCCTAGCAGTTGTCTTCCTGGCATCATCTCGGTGCTGATTCACCTCCCTGTCAGCCTACCCCTAGCCTGGCAGGGGTTGAGCCTCCTGCCTAGCAAGTGCCATGAGATGGTTGTGCTCTGGGTGTCTTCCAGCCCCCTGCCATGGGCAGGGACCCCTCCCACCAGCACAGGCTGCTCAAGGCCTCAGCCAGCCTGGTCCTGAACACCTCCAGGCAGGAGGCAGCCACAGCCTCCCTGGGCAGCCTGTGCCAGGCTCTCCCCAGCCTCACTGCCAACAATTTCTTCCTCCTCTCCACTCTCAGTCTCTCCTCTCCCAGCTCAGAGCCATTGTTCCTCAGCCTGTCCCTCCCAGCCCTTGGCCAGAGTCCCTCCCCAGCTCTCCTGGAGCCCTTCAGGTCCTGCAAGGCTGCTCTGAGGTTTCAGACCCCCCTCTCCTTGTGGAGATGCTCAAACCTCAGGCCCCCCTCTCCTCCCTCTCCTGGTGGAGATGCTCAAGGCTCAGACCCTCATCTCTTGGTGGAGATGCTCAAAGCTCAGACCCCCCTCTCCTCCCTCTCCTGGTGGAGATGCTCAAACCTCAGACCCCCCTCTCCTGGTGGAGATACTCAAACCTCAGACCCCCCTCTCCTCCTTCTCCTGGTGGAGATACTCAAACCCCAGATCCCCCTCTCCTCCCTCTCCTGGTGGAGCTGCTCAAAGCTCCGAGCCCCCTCTCCAGCTGGAGCTGCTGAAACCTCAAGAGCATGTGCTGACTTTCCCCAAGGGCATCTCCCAGATGCTGCAGAGACAACTGGGGCATGGCTTGATTTGGGGAGGGCAGTTGGCAGAGGCAGCAGCAGAGCTTTCCTTGCAGACACAGTGAGGGAACTGCTCCAGCTCCCCTTGCTCTCCAGCAACAGTGCCTGGGCAAGGGGGCCTGGCTGCAGCTCATCCCTCTCAACACAAAATACTTCTCACATCTCCCTGCTGCTGCCAGGGTGCTCCCTGCCCCTCCAGAGCACTTTTCCCACAAGTGAAAGCTGAGCCAGCTCCTTTCTCCCCACCCAGGGGCAACTCCTTGCAAAGGGAGGTCCTCAGCCACCCTCCACAGCCATTTCCCACCCACCCTGCAGGCTCAGTGGAAACCACACAGAATGGAATAGAATAAACCAGGTTGGCAAAGAGCTCAGAGAGCATCCAGTCCAACCTCTCCCCCAGCACCATCTGATCAACTCAACCATGGCACCAAGGGCCTCAGCCAGGCTCTGCCTAAACACCTCCAGGCACAGGGACTCCACCACCTCCCTGGGCAGCACATCCCCAGGGCCAATCTCTCTGGCTGGGAAGAATTTCTTCCTCACCTCCAGCCTGAACCTCCCCTGGCACAGCTTGAGACTGTGTCCTCTTGTTCTGCTGCTGGCTGCCTGGGAGAAGAGCCCAACCCCCACCTGGCTCCAACCTCCCTGCAGGGAGTTGCAGAGAGTGTGGTGGGTGGAAGGTAAGGCCGAGAAGCCTCCTCCCTTCCCCCTTTGTAAAGTAAAAGGGAAAAAAAAAAAAAAATTGAAGGGAAAGGAAAAAAAACTCGCAAGCTGAATTAGCAAAGCAGTGGAGCTATATTTACAAAGCGATGTAGGGTTTGCAGGGGATTATTTACAAATTTACAATATCTACAATATATACAAAGATATACAACAGAGTAACACAGAAATGAGAGTAATCCCTCTCGGCAGAGAGGGGTCCCCCACCTCCGCTCTCCCCTCTCTCCCCCCCTTTCCCCAGAATGGGATAGAAAGAGAAAGAGAGGAAAAAAAAGTTAGAAGCAGTTTGTGTTAATTGGAAGGGAGTTAGTATACAGGCCTGTTATCTGGTTTTCAAGGCCGGGGCCTTGGCAGAAAGCCCAGCACAGAAAGCTGCTGCACGGAGAAGAGGCGGAAGCAAGACTGACTGAGAAGTGCTGGAAATGTCCAGTATAGTCCCAGCTCAGAAGTGCTTCCTCCCACTCATCCAATGAAATTAGTTTAGACTATTCCTTCCGTTTACCAACTTCCGTCCACCATATTCCCTTTCTTAAGGGGGCAACGTCAACCGGCCACAGTCCACCCCTTCTAAACAATTTCATTGGCTGTTCACACTGTCCATCTAATCCAAAACGATATTTACAGTTCGTGAGTAAAGTTCATAGTCCATTCCGGCTATGCTCAGATGTAGATGATTCAAAAGTCCAAGAAAATCAGAAAATGAGAAAAAATGGAAAACAGTTCATTTCTTCACCGACGAAGCGAAGAAAAGGGAAACAGGGATTCTCAGGGTCTCTTAGTTGACTCAGGGCTCTCAGGGATCTCAGGGTTCGTGCACCGTAGATTCCTCGTTGATTCTTCCTTTGGACGCGATGTAGCTGTACAGCAGTTTGAAATTAACCTCTTTCAGCTAAAGTTAAATTTCTTTGTGGAATACACTGAATTTCACCATTCTCTTGCATTACCCAATAAGTGTGACCCGGACCTTCAGCTGAAACCACCCCTCGGACAGGTTTAGCCTCTCCTGAGGGTGAAAATACCCAAACAGTTTTACCTAACAGATTCTTTTCTCTAACAACAGGAACTCTATCACCTTCTACTTTCTGTAGCAAATCTGAATGTGCAGGTCCAGCTCGGTTCACTGAACCTCTACTATTTACCAGCCAGGTTGCTTGTGCTAAATGCTTTTCCCAGTTTTTCAAAGATCCACCTCCCATGGCCTTGAGAGTGGTCTTCAACAAACCGTTGTAGCGCTCAATCTTCCCTGAAGCTGGTGCATAGTAGGGAATGTGGAATATCCACTCAATACCGTGCTCTTTTGCCCAGCTCTTTACAAGGTTGTTCTTGAAATGAGTTCCGTTGTCTGACTCAATCCTCTCTGGAGTTCCGTGTCTCCACAGGATTTGTCTCTCCAGACCGAGAATGGTGTTGCGTGCAGTTGCATGTGGAACTGGATAAGTTTCCAACCATCCAGTGTTTGCCTCTACCATAGTAAGCACGTATTGCTTACCAGAACGAGAACGTGGTAGAGTGATGTAGTCAATCTGCCAAGCTTCACCATACTTGTACTTAGACCATCTGTCACCATACCACAAGGGCTTAAGTCGTTTTGCCTGCTTAATAGCAGCACAAATGTCACAGTCATGGATGACTTGCGTGATAGCATCCATGGAAATGTCTATGGATCTGTCACGAGCCCATTGGTATGTTGCATCTCTGCCTTGATGTCCTGACGAATCATGAGCCCACCGAGCTAAGAATATCTCACCTCGGTGTTTCCAGTCGAGATCAAGATTAGAGTCCATGTCTACTTGAGAAACTCTTGCAGCTAGATCTGCCTGATGGTTGTGTTGCTGTTCCTCAGTAGCTTTGCTCTTAGGAATGTGAGCATCGATGTGTCTCACTTTCACTGGAATTCTCTCGATTCGATCAGCAATGTCCTGCCACAGGTTGGCTGCCCAAATGGGTTTTCCTTTTCTCTGCCAACCACTCTTTTTCCAGTTCTTTAGCCAACCCCATAGAGCATTGGCTACCATCCATGAGTCGGTGTAGAGATAAAGCTTTGGCCATCTCTCACGTTCAGCCACGTCGAGAGCTAGCTGGACAGCTTTTACCTCTGCGAACTGACTGGATTCTCCTTCTCCATCTTTCGCCTCTGCAACTCGGCGTGTTGGACTCCACACTGCAGACTTCCACCTTCGCTTGTTTCCAACAAGACGACAGGAACCGTCTGTGAACAAAGCGTATTTCTTTTCATCATCAGAAAGGTCATTGTAAGGAGGAGCTTCCTCAGCACGAGTTACTTTCTCCTCTGGAGGTTTGGCACAGTTGATACCTTCAGGCCAACTTGAGATCACCTCCACTAGACCAGGTCTCTCAAGATTTCCCATTCGAGCTCTCTGTGTTATCAGAGCCATCCACTTAGACCATGTTGAGTCTGTGGCATGATGTGGTGTGGATCCTTTGCCTTTGAACATCCAATTCAAAACTGGTAATCTGGGAGCTAAGAGAAGTTGTGATTCAGTTCCAATCACTTCAGAAGATGCTTTTACTCCTTCATAGGCAGCTAGAATTTCTTTCTCTGTTGGAGTATAGTTAGCCTCTGAACCTCTGTAACCTCTACTCCAGAAACCAAGAGGTCGTCCACGTGTCTCACCTGGAGCTTTTTGCCACAAGCACCAGGTTGGACCATTGTCACTTGCAGCCGTGTACAAAATGTTCTTAATGTCTGGACCATCTCGGACAGGTCCCAGACCCATTGCTTGAATCACCTCTTGTTTTATCTGGTCAAAGGCTGCTTGTTGTTCAGGTCCCCAGTGGAAATGGTTTCTCTTTCGGGTTACATCATACAGAGGTTTCACAATCTGACTGTATCCAGGAATGTGCAGTCTCCAAAATCCCACTATCCCCAAGAAACGTAGGGTCTCTTGCTTGTTTGTGGGACTTGCCATGGTAGAGACTCTATTTACCACATCCACTGGAATGTGTCGGCGTCCATCCTGCCACTTCACTCCCAGAAACTGAATCTCTGTGGTAGGCCCTTTCACCTTGTCTCGTTTGATGGCAAAACCTGCATTCAGAAGAATGTCAATGATTTTGTTACCTTTCTTGAAGACTTCCTCAGCAGTTTTACCCCAGACGATGATATCATCGATGAACTGGATGTGTTCTGGAGCACCTCCTTTCTCCAGAGCATCATGGATCACTGCATGACAGATGCTTGAGCTGTGGATCCAGCCCATTGGCAGCCTGTTGAAAGTGTACTGGATTCCTCTCCAGGTGAAAGCAAACTGAGGCCTGCATTCCTCTGCTATGGGAATAGAGAAGAAAGCATTAGCAATGTCTATGGTAGCATACCATTTGGCCTCTTTGGATTCCAGCTCATACTGCAGTTCCATCATGTCTGGTACTGCTGCACTCATAGGTGGTGTCACTTCATTTAGGGCTCGGTAGTCTACCGTCAGACGCCAGTCTCCATTCTGCTTCCGCACAGGCCACACTGGACTGTTGAAAGGTGAATGAGTTTTGCTGATGACTTTCTGACTTTCCAACTGACGAATCAGATTCTGAATGGGCAACAAAGAGTCACGGTTGGTTCTGTATTGTCTGTGATGCACAGTCTGAGAAGCAACCGGCAATTTAATGTCCTCTATCTTATGTTGTCCCACAACTGCAGATTCATCAGAAAGCTCAGGTCTGGCAGACAGCTTCAATTTTTGTCCATCAATTTCTATTGAAGCTACTCCAAAAGCCCATTTGTAACCTCTAGGGTCTTTGAAACGCCCTTCTCTCAGAAAATCAATTCCCAAAATACAAGGTGCGTCAGGTCCGGTCACAACTGTATGCTTCCTCCATTGTTTACCAGTTAAACTTATATTAACCTCTACCTTACTTAACTCTTGAGATCCACCAGTGACTCCCAGAATAGTTATAGACTCTGATCCCTGATAATTTGATGGTATTATGGTGCACTGAGCTCCTGTGTCAACCAAGGCCCTGTACTTCCGAAATTGTGAAGTGCCAGGCCACTGGATGTACACATCCCAATAGATTCTATTATCTCTGTTATCCCTTTCCTCCCCCTGGCGGGAGGCAGGGCACCCCTAGTTATGGGGAACATGCGCACATGTGCATTGCACATAGTTTGCAGGGTTATAACTTTGCATGTTATAACTGGAGCCACTGTTGGAGCCATAAGAGTCGTTCTGGGGAACTGTGGAAGTAACAGCTACCCTTCTGGTATTGCTACCTCGGGTTCTGCCACTTTGCAATTCCCTCAGTCTCCTGAAAAGATTAGAAGTTGGTTGGCCATCCCAGCGGTTCATGTTCTCACCAAACTGATCACGCAGAGTTATCCAAATAGTTCTACGTGATTGCCTTGGTGGTCTGTTTTGGAATGACCTGTTTTGGAATGACCTGTTTTGGAATGTCCTCCTTGGAGGACTTGTATTCCTCACAGATGAAACTTGTACCCACCTGGAGGGAGAATTGAAATTATCCCTTTGTGCCAATTGGTATATGGAATCTTTCAGATCCTTCATGCAATTCTCAATCTTTCCAGACAGAGTTTCAATGGCTGAAACCAAAGAACCACGTGTCATGCTATCCTCCAATTGTCTCATTTGATCACTGAATTGGCCAACCGTAGGAGAAGCTCCACCATAACTTCTTGACACAATTCTGCTTGCCAGAATGTTTGCATAATTAGAAGGAGCAAGTTTGATGATCTTTTTAGCAAGACCAATACCCACAGGAACGTCATCAGGATTCAGAGTCTCATGTTCACCATAGAGTAGCTCTCTAACAGCAAATTCTCTCAAGCGCTTAATTCCCTCATCTATGGTAGTCCAGGGTTTAGGATTCCATGGAAGATCATCTCGGGAAGGGTATCTCAGGGCAACCGCTATTAAAAGGCGTATCCACAGATTAACCTTACCGAGAGCTTCACCTAGATGTCTATCTATTCCATTGTCCCTTGAGAGAGTTCCTAACTGAGCTGCTGACTTGTCTCCAACTGTTAGAGCTGAAGCACCTGTATCATAACATCTACTAAGCCAAGCTAGAACTGGCTCCTTATCTGCCCTGGTGAAATCTTTACGGACATTTCGCAATTCCTCCCGTGGTGACGAACAGTCCGTAATATCATCTTCATCTTCATCTCCCTGAATTCTTTGCCCATAAAATCCTGCTGTCATTCTCCTAAGGATCTCTTTAAGCTGAGAACCACCTTTGCCAGCTGCTTTCCTAGCTTCATCTCTATCCTGCTTTGATCTCACTAGGTTAGCTAGATCTTTAAAACAAACCTTCTCTTCCTCCTGAGCAGGATCTTTTACAGTAGAGGGTCCCTCACCAGGATCAGTCTCCTCCTCTTCTTCTCCATCTTTGCCCTTTCCAGCTCTAGTCTTTAAAGGAGCCACCTTAACTGGAGCTGTGTTTGAATTTACAGCCACCTTAATGGAAGCTGACAGGTCCTGAGATAAATCAGCTGCTGGGGCAGTGACTTCCGGTCCCACCGAGGGAGTGGGTGGAAGTGATGTTGCTCCGTTAATGGCCGACGGAGAAGAAGAAGAAGGAGAAGGAGTGGGAGAAGGAGTAGGTGCCATGTTGATACCAGCCGATGCCCTTGGCTGCTTGCCAGAATCAGCAAAATCATTTAGAGCTGCTTTACCAATTAACTTTTTAGCCTTCTTTTTAACTGACACGGGTTCTCCACAGTCCTCGTCACTAGATGACTCTGGGACTGATCGAGAGCCACGGCGTTTTCTTTTTGATCTAGTTTTAATAACAAAACAAGCTCTGGACACCTTTCTCTCCCGCCGCAAAGAAATCAGGAGATACACGATAATTATCACCAGCAGCAGAATTATAGACATGAAATAAATCACCTTTGGATCCCAGGCATCACCTAAAGTTACTCTCTCCTCAGGCGGAATCTTAAAACCCTTTATCTCAATTGGGAGAGTGGTGGAGGTAACATTCCTGTATCTCACTGGCCATAGGAAATTAATACATTTTCCATACCATAATTTAACTCTATACATAACCCACATATAAATTGTCCGCACCAAATATTTACCCAGGTAATCCAGAATCAAACCCAAACAATATCTGTAAACCAGAGCCCCAAAAATTGAAAAGAATAATCGCTCCACAAACCACAATACCTTCATGTTTGCTAATTCAGCTAGAAAACACTAAATCAATCAAATAATAAATTAAACTAATTATCTGCCCCACGTTGGGCGCCAATAAAAAAAATGTGGTGGGTGGAAGGTAAGGCCGAGAAGCCTCCTCCCTTCCCCCTTTGTAAAGTAAAAGGGAAAAAAAAAAAAAAATTGAAGGGAAAGGAAAAAAAACTCGCAAGCTGAATTAGCAAAGCAGTGGAGCTATATTTACAAAGCGATGTAGGGTTTGCAGGGGATTATTTACAAATTTACAATATCTACAATATATACAAAGATATACAACAGAGTAACACAGAAATGAGAGTAATCCCTCTCGGCAGAGAGGGGTCCCCCACCTCCGCTCTCCCCTCTCTCCCCCCCCTTTCCCCAGAATGGGATAGAAAGAGAAAGAGAGGAAAAAAAAAGTTAGAAGCAGTTTGTGTTAATTGGAAGGGAGTTAGTATACAGGCCTGTTATCTGGTTTTCAAGGCCGGGGCCTTGGCAGAAAGCCCAGCACAGAAAGCTGCTGCACGGAGAAGAGGCGGAAGCAAGACTGACTGAGAAGTGCTGGAAATGTCCAGTATAGTCCCAGCTCAGAAGTGCTTCCTCCCACTCGTCCAATGAAATTAGTTTAGACTATTCCTTCCGTTTACCAACTTCCGTCCACCATATTCCCTTTCTTAAGGGGGCAACGTCAACCGGCCACAGAGAGCAAGAAGGTCTCCCCTGAGCCTCCTCTTCTCCAGGCTAAGCAACCCCAGCTCCCTCAGCCTCTCCTCACAGGGCTGTGCCCCAGACCCCTCCCCAGCTTTGTTGCCCTTCTCTGGACACCTTCCAGCAGCTCAACCTCTTTCCTAACCTGAGGAGCCCAGAGCTGGACACAGGACTGCAGGTGTGGCCTGAGCAGTGCTGAGCACAGGGCAGGATGAGCTCCCTGCTCCTGCTGTCCACACTCTTCCTGCTGCAGGCCAGGATGCCCTTGGCCTTCTTGGCCCCCTGGGCACACTGCTGGCTCATGTTCAGCTGCTGTCAACCAGCACCCCCAGGTCCCTCTCTGCCTGGCTGCTCTCAGCCACTCTGCCCCCAGCCTGTAGCTCTGCCTGGGGTTGCTGTGGCCAAAGTGCAGAACCTGGCACTTGGATGTGTTCAGACTCCTGCCCTTGGCCTCTGCCCATCTGCCCAGCCTGGCAAGGTCCCTCTGCAGAGCCCTTCTGCCCTCTGACTGACCAACATCTGCCCCCAACTTGCTGTCAGCTGCAAATTCACTGCTGACTGACTCAATGCCCTCCTCCAGATCATCAATGAAGATGTTAAAGAGCACAGGGCCCAGCACTGCTCCCTGGGGCACAGCACTGGGGCCTGGCTGCCAGCTGGCTGTGGCACCATTCACCACCACTCTCTGGGCTCAGCCTCCAGCCACTTCCTAACCCAGCTCAGAGTTGCTGCTGGCCAAGCCAGGGGCTGACAGCTTGGCCAGGAGCTTGCTGTGGGGGATGGTGGCAAAGGTCTTGCTGCAGCCCAGGCAGACTCCATCCACAGCCTGCCCCACAGCCACCAGGCAGTGCCCTGGGCATGGAAGGAGCTCAGGTTGGTCAGGCAGGACCTGCCCTTCCTAACCCCATGCTGGCTGGGCCTGAGCCCTTGGCCATCCTTCAGGTGCAGTGATTGCCCCCAGGATAATCTGCTCCATCACTTTCCCTGGCACTGAGCTCAGGCTGCCAGGCCTGGAGTTTCCAGGTTCCTCCATCCGAGCCTTCCTGTGGATGGGGACCACATTGGCAGCTTCCAGTCACCTGGGACCTCTCCAGTGAGCCAGGACTGGAGGAAAATGATGGAGAGTGGCTTGGAGCTCATCTGCCAGCTCTCTCAGCACGCTAGGATGGATCCCATCCGCTCCCATGGACTTGTGAGTGTCCAAGTGGCTCAGCAGCTCCCGAACTAATTCCGCAGCTGCCAGCAGCAGCGCGCATTCCCACAATGCCTGCATCTCCCTTCTGGAAGGGGACAGCACAAGCTGCACCTCCCCCCCTTCCCCCTTTCCCTCTCTCTCTCCTTCCCAGTGCTGCTCCCTTCCTTTTTCATTGTGGGGGACTGAAGGGCAGATGGGCAGAGCCCAACAGGATGGCATTCAACAAGTCCAAGTGCCAGGGGCTGCACTTTGGCCACAGCAACCCCAGGCAGAGCTACAGGCTGGGGGCAGAGTGGCTGAGAGCAGCCAGGCAGAGAGGGACCTGGGGGTGCTGATTGACAGCTGCCTGAACATGAGCCTGCAGTGTGCCCAGGGGGCCAAGAAGGCCAAGGGCATCCTGGCCTGCAGCAGGAAGAGTGTGGCCAGCAGGAGCAGGGAGCTCATCCTGCCCTGTGCTCAGCACTGCTCAGGCCACACCTGCAGTCCTGTGTCCAGCTCTGGGCTCCTTAGCTTAGGAAAGAGGTTGAGCTGCTGGAAGGTGTCCAGAGAAGGGCAAGAAAGCTGGGGAGGGGTCTGGGGCACAGCCCTGTGAGGAGAGGCTGAGGGAGCTGGGGTTGCTTAGCCTGGAGAGGAGGAGGCTCAGGGGAGACCTTCTTGCTCCCTACAGCTACCTGCAGGGAGGCTGCAGCCAGGTGGGGGTTGGTCTCCTCTCCCAGGCATCCAGCCCCAGAACAAGAGGACACAGTCTCAAGCTGTGCCAGGGGAGGTTCAGGCTGGAGGTGAGGAAGAAATTCTACACAGAGGGATTGGCTACTGGGATGTGCTGCCCAGGGAGGTGGTGGAGTCCCCATCCCTGGAGGTTGTTAGGAAGAGCCTGGATGAGGCCCTTGGTGCCATGGTTGCACTGATCAGAAGGTGCTGGGGGAGAGGTTGGACTTGGTGATGTCTGAGGTCTTCTCCAACCTGGTTAATTCTGTTCTATTCCAAACCATGACCCTCAAGCCCCTGGGGATCTGTGCAGTGCTGTTTGAGACTCTGAGCTGAGCTCACTGCCCTGGCAGGTCACGAGTGTCAGAGCAGCTCCTGCCCCTCCAGCCCTGCTTTCCTGCTCTGACTGACTCCTGCTTGCTTTGGGCTTAGCTCTGTGTCCTTCTGGGGCCTTTCTGGGCTTTCCCCCCCCACCTCTGTATCGCTCCAAGGTCTCCCCACATGCCAGAGCTCCCCTGGCCCTGGCAGCATTGGCTCTTTAGCTCTCCAGGAGATCTCTTCTGTGCTTCTGGTTGGTGTCTGCTCTTCACTCAAAGGCACTGCTCAGCTGCTTGGGTCTTGAGCAGGGTGTGGAACTCCCCCAGCCCCTGAAATCCCAGCTGGGAGCTCCCCTGCCTGACCTCACTGTCAGCATTCCAAGCAGCCCAGGCCTCAGAGCAGGCTGCTGGAAGAGCTGAGGCTGCCTTGCCACAGGCTCCTCTCTCCAGCTCACCCACAGCTTGCAGTCACTTGGGGTAGTACCCTTGGAGCCACCTTGCCAAGCAGCTGTGCTCTGGGCAGGCTTTGCAGCAGCTCTCTGCTTGCCTTCAGGCTCTCTCCAGGCTGTGCTTACCTGAGACCAACCTCCTCAGAGCAGAGAATCACAGAATGGGTTGGCCTGGAAGGGACCTGAAAGCTCAGCCAGCTCCAGCCCCCTGCCATGGGCAGGGACCCCTCCCACCAGCACAGGCTGCTCAAGGCCTCATCCAGCCTGGCCCTGAACACCTCCAGGCAGAGGACAGCCACAGCCTCCCTGGGCAGCCTGTGCCAGGCTCTCCCCAGCCTCACTCTCAACAATTTCTTCCTCCTCTCCACTCTCAGTCTCTCCTCTCCCAGCTCCAAGCCATTGTTCCTCAGCCTGTCCCTCCCAGCCCTTGTCCAGAGTCCCTCCCCAGCTCTCCTGGAGCCCTTCAGCTCCTGCAAGGCTGCTCTGAGGTCTCCCTGGAGCCTTCTCTTCTCCAAGCTGCACAGCCCCAACTCTCCCAGCCTGGCCCCACAGGGGAGGGTCTGCAGCCCTGTGGTCATCTCTGTGGCCTCCTCTGGAGCCTCTCCAGCAGCTCCAGGTCCCTCTCATGCTGCAGACCCCACCCCTGGGTGCATTACATCTCCATGGCTGTAGGAGGTAGCTGCTTGAAGCAGAACACCTTCAGTGACTCATTGGTGGCTGTGCCTGGGAGGGCAGGGAGTGAATGGCAGGAGTTTCAAGGAGACTTTTTGTCCCAGTCCCACTGCTGCTCCCAGCAACAGCCACAAATAGGAGCAAGCCCCTGGCAGCCCCTGGCTGCTGCCTGCTGCAACTTGGTTCCCAGAGGCAGCCCTGCAGAAACTGCTGCCCCCTGCCTCAGCCTGTGCCCAGCCCTCTGCCTCAGCACTGAACCTGGAGACACCAAAAGCTTGGAGCCTCAGGATCAGAGAATGGCTTTGGTTCCCATGGGCAGCCCCCAGGGGAGGTTCTGCAGCCCTCTGAGCATCTTGGTGGCCTCTTCTGGACCCACTGCAACAGCTCCAGGTCTGTCTGTTTGTTACTCTAAGTGCAGCAGTCCTAAGGGGAATCATCCTGAGAGTGTCTCTCTTTCTAGATGTGTGGCTGTCAGGGCTCCCACCCAGGCCCAGCCTGCAAGTGCAGCACCTCCTGCCCCTCAGCACCACTTGCAAGGAAGGATGGGGCAGAGCTGGGTGCTGGCTTTGCCTTTCTTTGCAGCCTTTCATAGTATCATAGTATCAGTCAGGGGTGGAAGGGACCACAAGGATCATCCAGTTCCAACCCCCCTGCCATGGGCAGGGACACCCCACACTAGATCAGCCTGGCCAGAGCCTCAGCCAGCCTGGGCTTAAACACCTCCAGGGACAGGGCCCCAACCACCTCCCTGCACAACCCATGCCAGGGCTTCACCACTCTCATGGGGAAGAACTTCCTCCTCCCCTCCAGCCTGAATCTCCCCACCTCCAGCTTCATTCCATTCCCCCTAGTCCTATCACTGCCTGAGATCCTGAGCAGTCCCTCCCCAGCCTTCCTGGAGCCCCCTTCAGATCCTGGAAGGCCACAATGAGGTCACCTGGGAGCCTTCTCTTCTGCAGACTGAACAGCCCCAACTCCTTCAGTCTGTCCTCACAGCAGAGCAGCTCCAGCCCTCTGCTCATCGTCCTGGCCCTGCTCTGGACACCTTCCAGCACCTCCACATCCCTCTTGTCATAGGGGCTCCAGAGCTGGAGGCAGTACTCCAGGTGGGGTCTGCCCAGAGCTGAGCAGAGAGGGAGAATCACCTCCCTTGCCCTGCTGGCCACACTTCTCCTGCTGCAGCCCAGGCTCTGGTTGGCTTTCTGGGCTGCAAGTGCACACTGAGAGCTCCTGCTGAGCTTCTCCTCCCCCAGCACCCGCAAGGCTCTCTCCTCAGGGCTGCTTTCCAGCCAGTCCCTGCCCAGCCTGGCTTTGTGCCTGGGACTGCCTCCACCCAGCTGCAGGACCCTGCCCTTGGTCTTGTTGAACCTCCTGAGGTTGGCTTGTGCCCAGCTCTCCAGCCTGTCCAGGTCCCTCTGGATGGATCCCTTCCCTCCAGCCTGCCCAGGTCCCTCTGGACCTATAATCTGTGACAGGAACACACTGATAAGAGAGTGGCTGCTCTGAGGGTCTGAGCTTGGAGCTAGGCACTCATGTCTGACACTGCTCCTCTGCTGGAGACAACATCTCTGCTCCAGCTGCACCATGGGGCTAATGGCCATGGAATTATGGAGCCAGAGAATGGGAGGGGGTGGGAAGGGAGCTCCAGAGATCATCCACTCCAAGCCCCCTGCCAGAGCAGCATCACCCAGGTCAGGGCACACAGAGCACAGCCAGGTGGGGCTGGAAAGCCTCCAGAGACTCCACAGCCTCTCTGGGCAGCCTGCTCCAGGCCTCCAGCAGCCTCACACCACAGAAGTTTCTCTCATGCTGAGGTGGAACCTCCTGGGCTGCAGTTTGTGTCCCCTGCTCCTTGTCCTGTCCCAGGAGAGCACTGAGCAGAGCCTGGCCCCTGCTGCTTGGCACCACCCTGCAGATGGTTGTAGCCCTTGATCAGATCTCTCAGGCTGCTCTTCTCCAGGCCAGGCAGCTCAGGGCTCTCATCCTTTCCCCATCAGCTGTTCCAGGCCCTTCATCATCCTCACAGCCTCTGTGCCCAACACACTCTCCAGCAGATCCCTGTCCCTCTGCAGCTGGGGAGCCCAAAACTGGATGCAATATTCCAGGTGAGACCTCACCAGGGCAGAGCAGAGGAGGAGAACCTCCCTTGGCTGTTTCTCCTCATGCTGAGGTGGAACCTCCTGGGTTCCAGCTTGTGTCCACTGCTCCTTGTCCTGTCCCAGCAGAGCACCAACCAGAGCCTGGCCCCTTCATCCTGACAGCCACCCCTGAGATAGACATTGATCAGATCCTCTCCCAGCCTTCCCTGCTGCAGACCTCCTCTCCGTGGCTGCTCTGCCTGCCCCTGGGGCTTCCCCCCTCTCTCCAGCCAAGCCTGCAAAGGGGGCTGACAGAACTGGGACCTGCCATTCCCTCCTTTAGCAAAGCAGGCACGGAAAGGCAGCTGAGCTCCACAACCCCAGGGCCACCTGGGACCTTTCCTCCTCTTCCAGGGCCCTGTGCTGTGCCCTGGCTCTTGCCTGCGTGGTGCAGCCCGCAGCTGCAGTGCCCTGCGCCGCCGGCTCCACTGTGCCTGCCCCCTGCCCAGCACGGGGCTGGCTTGATGGCTGCTGGCAGAATGAGGCAAGGGCTGGGCCCTGCAGGACCTCACCTCCCCGGGGAAAGCTCCACTGCCCTGGGAAACCTCCAAGGGAAGCAGGAAGAAAGGGCTGGCAGCTTGGCAGGGACACGGGAACACTGCCAGAGGATGTAAGGATGCAACATGCAGGGAAAGCAAAACCCTCCTGGGGTCAAACCTGGGAAAGAATCACAGAGTGCCAGGTTGGAAGGGACCCCAAGGGTGGGCAGGAAGCTGCACAGGAGCCAGAAATAGGCCCTGCCTTTCCCTTCTTCCCTTCCCTTCCCTTCCCTTCCCTTCCCTTCCCTTCCCTTCCCTTCCCTTCCCTTCCCTTCCCTTCCCTTCCCTTCCCTTCCCTTCCCTTCCCTCCCCTTGGGCAGCTCCTTGTTCTCTCCTCTCCTCTCCTCTCCTCTCCTCTCCTCTCCTCTCCTCTCCTCTCCTCTCCTCTCCTCTCCTCTCCTCTCTCCTCTCCTCTCCTCTCCTCTCCTCTCCTCTCCTCTCCTCTCCTCTCCTCTCCTCTCCTCTCCTCTCCTCTCCTCTCCTCTCCTCTCCTCTCCTCTCCTCTCCTCTCCTCTCCTCTCCTCTCCTCTCCTCTCCTCTCCTCTCCTCTCCTCTCCTCTCCTCTCCTCTCCTCTCCTCTCCTCTCCTCTCCTCTCCTCTCTCTCTTCCTCTCCTCTCTCCTCTCCTCTCCCTCTCCTCTCCTCTCCTCTCCTCTCCTCTCTCCTCTCCCCTGGATGTAGCCAGGGTTGGAGCCTCCACAGCCTCCCTGGGCAGCCTGTGCCAGTGTCTCCCCATCCTCACTCTCAACAATTTCTTCCTCCTCTCCACTCTCAGTCTCTCCTCTCCCAGCTCAAAGCCGTTGTTCCTCAGCCTGTCCCTCCCAGCCCTTGGCCAGAGTCCCTCCCCAGCTCTCCTGGAGCCCTTCAGGTCCTGCAAGGCTGCTCTGAGGTCTCCCTGCAGCCTTCTCTTCTCCAGGCTGCACAGCCCCAACTCTCCCAGCCTGGCCCCACAGGGGAGGGTCTGCAGCCTCTGAGCATCTCTGTGGCCTCCTCTGGAGCCTCTCCAGCAGCTCCAGGTCCTTCTTGTGCTGGGAGCACCAAAGGGTGGGGAGACTCTGGCACAGGTTGCCCAGGAGGACTGTTGGTGCCCCTTCACTGGAGGTGTTCAGGACCAGGCTGGATGAGGCCTTGAGCAGCCTGTGCTGGTGGGAGGGGTCCCTGCCCATGGCAGGGGGCTGGAGCTGGCTGGGCTTTGAGTTCCCTTCCAGCCCAAACCACTCCAGGATTCCATGGCAGGACAGCCTCTTGCTCTCTCTTCACACAGGTCCAGGCACAGTGGTGCCAAGCAGTGCACCTGCTGGCAAGCTGGCCACTGTGGTACAAGGCTGGTGGCACTGGGGCAAGGCTGGTGGCACTGAGGCAAGGTTTGTGGCACTGGTGGCACTGGTGCAAGCCTGTTGGCACTAGTGGGAGGCTGATGCCACTGGTAGGAGGCTGGTGGCACTGGTGGGAGGCTGATGGCACTGAGGCAAGGCTGGTGGCACTGAGGCAAGGCTGGTGGCCCTGGTGACACTTGTGTAAGGCTGGTGCCACTGGTGGGAGGCTGGTGGCACTGGTGGCACTTGTGCAAGGCTGGTGCCACCGGTGGGAGGCTGGTGGCTCTTGTGCAAGTCCCCTGGCACTGGTGGAAGTCTGCTGGCACTCATTCAAACCTGTTGGCACCTATGCAAGTCCGGTGCCCTCCCGCCCTCCCGGGCAGCAGGCAGAGGCTGCAGGCAGTGCTGGCGGAGGCTGCAGCGGGTGCCTGGCAGCAGTCCACGGAGGCTGCGGCGGCCGGGGCCGGGAACAGGGGTGGCCGGGAGTGGGGCTGGCCGGGGGCAGGGCTGGCCAGGTGTGGGGCTGCCCGGGAACCGGGTGCGGGGCTGGCCGGGTGCGGGGCTGGCCGGGAGCGGGGCTGGCCGGGAGCGGGGCTGGCCGGGGGCAGGGCTGGCCGGGTGCGGGGCTGGCCGGGATCAGGGCTGGCCGGGAGCGGGGCTGGCCGGGATCAGGGCTGGCCGGGTGCGGGGCTGGCCGGGTGCGGGGCTGTCCGGGTGCGGGGCTGGCCGGGTGCGGGGCTGTCCGGGGTCAGGGCTGTCCGGGAGCGGAGCTGGCCGGGTGCGGGGCTGGCCGGGGGCAGGGGTGGCCGGGTGCGGGGCTGGCCGGGTGCGGGGGCTGGCCGGGTGCGGGGCTGGCCGGGGGCGGGGCTGGCCGGGGGCAGGGCTGGCCGGGAGCGGAGCTGGCCGGGTGCGGGGCTGGCCGGGTGCGGGGCTGGCCGGGGGCAGGGCTGGCCGGGAGCGGGGCTGGCCGGGTGCGGGGCTGGCCGGGTGCGGGGCTGGCCGGGGGTAGGGGTGGCCGGGTGGTTCAGGAGGAGACTTGATGGGGTGCTTGGTGCCATGGGTTAGCTGTTTGGGTGGTGTTGGATTGGTTGATGGGTTGGACACGATGATCTTGAAGGTCTCTTCCAACCTGGTTTGGTTTATTCTAATAAAGGGTGAGGGGCTGGCCGGGTGCGGAGCTGGCCGGGTGCGGGGCTGGCCGGGTGCGGGGCTGGCCGGGGGCAGGGCTGGCCGGGGGCAGGGCTGGCCGGGGGCAGGGGTGGCCGGGGGCAGGGGTGGCCGGGTGCGGGGCTGTCCGGGGGCAGGGGTGGCCGGGTGCGGGGCTGTCCGGGGGCAGGGGTGGCCGGGTGCGGGGCTGGCCGGAATCAGGGCTGGCCGGAATCAGGGCTGGCCGAGGGCACATGAATGAGGAGCTGATCTGATGAATATTCAGCAGCGGCAGAGGAGCAGTTCGCTTTCAGCTCAATTTGCTCACAATGCAGGGGGAAATTAGCCGCGGGCTGAGCGCTTCCGAAAGGCAGATGAAAAGGAGGAGCTGCGCAGAGGCAGGCGAGGAAGCCGCAGCCAAGAGCTGACAACGTACACAAACAGCCCGAAATAAAGTTCCTTTCACTCAGCAAATAATGAGGTCAGGAGCAGCCTCTCACCGAGTTCCTATGGAAACATCTCTGTCTCTTCCTCTGTATTTTTAAATGAAGAAATAAATAAAATCATCAAATAAAACAGAAGGGAGGAGGGAGAGGGCCTGGGAGAGGAGAGAGGCTCAGAAGGGGCCTGAGGAGAGGGAGGTGCTGAGCACCAGGAATAAGCTCATGCCAGGGGTGCCCAGGAGAGCAGGGCAGGCTGCTGAGTCACAGAGCAGGGCTGGAAGGGAGCTCAAGGCTCAGCCAGCCCCAGCCCCCCTGCCATGGGCAGGGACACCTCACACCACAGCAGGTTGCTCACAGCCACCTCCAGCCTGGCTGCAAACACCTCCAGGCAGGAGGCTTCCACCTCTGGATCCTCTCCCTCCATCTCTGGCAATGGGCACTGGCAGCCCAGAAGGCCAAGGGCAGCTCAGCTGCCCTTGGCCTTCTGGGCTGCCAGTGCCCATTGCTGCCTTTCTGTCCCAGGCCTGATTCCTGCCCCCCTCAGAGCTCTCCCAGACCCCTATCCCTCCTTGACCCCCTCCAAAGTCCTTCCCCAGCTCTCTTGCAGCCCCCTGCAGATCCTGGAAGGCCACCAGAAGGTCTCCTGGGAGCCTTCTCCTCTCTAGCCTGCACAATCCCAACTCCCTCAGGCTGGCTCCAGAGCAGCTCCAGCCCTCTCCAACCCTCAGCCCCCACGCAGGGGGCTGCAGGCCTGGCACAGCACCAGCTGCAGCACTGTGGGGTGCTCATGTCCAGCACTCCCCCAGCAGGCTGCAGGTCCTGGGTCAGGGCTCTGTGCTCTTGTAGTTGCTGAGAGGAGAGAAAGGAGGGGGAATTGTTTGGCTGTGTCACTGGAGCACAGAACTGGACAGTTGCAGGACACTGAGGTGAGGAATTGAGGCTCCTGTAGCATCTGCCCCTGGCTCTGGAAAGATCCAGAAGTTTGGACTTGGGGGTGCTGGTGGGGGAGGAGCTGCCCAGGAGCAGGCAGTGTGAGCTTGCAGCACAGGAGGCCAAGGGCAGCCTGGGCTGCATCCAAAGCAGTGTGGCCAGAGCTGGAGAGAGAAGATCCTACCCCTCTGCTCTGCTCAGACCTCCTGGAGCACTGCATCCAGCTCTGGAGCCAGCAACACAGGAAGGACCTGGAGCTGATGGGGAGGCTCCAGAGGAGGCCATGAAAATGCTCAGGGGGTTGGAGCAGCTCTGCTACAAGGACAGGCTGAGGGAGCTGGGGGTGTTCAGCCTGGAGAGGAGAAGGCTCCAGGGAGACCTTAGAGCTGCCTGCCAGGACCTGAAGGGGCTACAGGAAGGCTGCAGAGGGACTGCTCCCAAAGGCCTGCAGGGACAGGCCCAGGGGCAATGGCTTCAGAGCAGAGCAGAGCAGATTGAGCTTGGATGTGAGGAACAAGTTCTGCCCCAGGAGGCTGCTGGAACACTGCAGCAGGCTGCCCAGGGAGGTGGTTGAGGCTCCATGCCTGGAGCTATTCCAGGTGAGGCTGGAGAGGGCTCTGGGCAGCCTGCTCCAGGGGAGGATGTCCCTGCTGGGGGCAGGGCTGGGACTGGGTGAGCTGTGGAGCTCCCTTCCAGCCCAGAGCACTCTGTGATTGTAGGCCCCAGTAGCAGAGAAGGGACTGAACAGCTGCCTTGGCTTAGGGATCAGTGCAGACAAAGGCACGAAGGCAAAGCAGAGCTGTGGCCCTGCCCTGAGGGAGCTGAGGCAGGGAGGTGGCAGAGCAGCCTGCCCAAAGGCTGCCAGGAAGCAGACACTGGTGAGAGCCCAGCGGGGCACCCAGCTCTTAGCCGTGGGCAGTCTCCAGCAGCTTCTTCCAGGGGTCAGCCAGGCACTGCCAGGCTGGGCAGGGCAGGGCAGGCAGGGCAGGGTGGGCAGGGAGGGCGGGCAGGGCAGGCAGGGTGGGCAGGGCAGGCAGGCAGCTCTTTGCTGCTGGGTGGCAGCTTCCCTTTGGGAATGGGCACAGCCTATCTGCCAGGCTGGGAAGAGGAGGGGAGAAGGTCCTGCAGGGAGCAGGGTGCTGGGGAGGTGAAGAACCTTATGGAGCTTGCTGTGGTCTAGTACTTGGTCTCAGGCTCTGGCTGGGGCCAGCCTGGGCATAGCAGCACAGGGCAGAGGCTGCTTGTGCCAAGCCACCTGGGGCTCGAATGCAGACACCCAGGGCCCCAGGGCTAGGGAAGTCTGCGGGAGCGCCGCAGCTCCCCTGGCAGGTGGCCTCCCGGTCCCGCAGCCAGACAGCCTGCAGGAGGAGGAACTCCAAGGGCTGTCTCTCAGGCTGCCAGGAGCCAGTCTCTGAGCAGCCCCTGGCAGGTGAGAGGGAAGCATTAGCATATGGAAAGCGGGGGAGGAAAGGCAGCGTCTGGGGCTGTTGTGACTGAGCAGGCAGGTGAGAGCAGGCAGGTTATAAATACATCCCCTGCACACCCCCAGCCCTGCTCCTGCACTGCCCCAGCCCTGCTCCTGCACACCCCCAGCCCTGCTCCTGCACACCCCCAGCCCTGCTCTTGCACTGCCCCAGCCCTGCCCCTGCACACCCCCAGCCCTGCCCCTGCACTGCCCCAGCCCTGCTCCTGCACACCCCCAGCCCGGCCCCTGCACACCCCCAGCCCTGCCCCTGCACTGCCCCAGCCCTGCTCCTGCACACCCCCAGCCCGGCCCCTGCACACCCCCAGCCCTGCTCCTGCACACCCCCAGCCCTGCCCCTGCACACCCCCAGCCCTGCTCCTGCACTGCCCCAGCCCTGCCCCTGCACTGCCCCAGCCCTGCTCCTGCACACCCCCAGCCCTGCTCCTGCACACCCCCAGCCCTGCTCCTGCACACCCCCAGCCCTGCCCCTGCACACCCCCAGCCCTGCTCCTGCACACCCCCAGCCCTGCTCCTGCACTGCCCCAGCCCTGCTCCTGCACACCCCCAGCCCTGCTCCTGCACACCCCCAGCCCTGCTCCTGCACACCCCCAGCCCGGCCCCTGCACACCCCCAGCCCTGCTCCTGCACACCCCCCAGCCCTGCTCCTGCACACCCCCAGCCCTGCCCCTGCACTGCCCCAGCCCTGCTCCTGCACACCTCCAGCCCTGCCCCTGCACACCCCCAGCCCTGCTCCTGCACTGCCCCAGCCCTGCCCCTGCACTGCCCCAGCCCTGCTCCTGCACTGCCCCAGCCCTGCTCCTGCACTGCCCCAGCCCTGCTCCTGCACACCCCCAGCCCTGCTCCTGCACTGCCCCAGCCCTGCTCCTGCACACCCCCAGCCCTGCTCCTGCACTGCCCCAGCCCTGCTCCTGCACACCCCCAGCCCTGCCCCTGCACTGCCCCAGCCCTGCCCCTGCACTGCCCCAGCCCTGCTCCTGCACTGCCCCAGCCCTGCCCCTGCACTGCCCCAGCCCTGCTCCTGCACACCCCCAGCCCTGCCCCTGCACACCCCCAGTCCTGCCCGTGCACTGCTCCTGCCCTGCTCCTGCACTTCTCTCACAGGCTCAGGCACCCAGAGCTCACCCCTGGGTGTGGGGAGGGGGCTGGGCTCTGCGGGGGGGTGCAGCCTGCAGCAGCCTCCACAGTGTCAGCAGCAGAGGGGCAGCAGCCTGGCTGCAGAGGGCAGCTGGAGCCCCAGCCCTGGCAGGGGGCTCAGAGCACAGAGCAGGACTGGTGGCAGCAGAGGGGCTGGGCAATGGCTTTCCCCTGCCAGCTTTCCTGCCTTCAGCTGAGGTGCCAGGGGAGGCTCAGGTTGGAGTGTAGGAAAAATCTCTTGCCGTGAGACACTGTCCCAGGCTGCCCAGAGAGCTGGTGGAGTCCCCAGCCCTGGAGGTGTTTCAAAGTTGGATGTGGTGCTGAGGGCTGTGGTGCAGTGGCAGTGGCTCAGCAGCAGGGGTGGCTTTGAGAGCTCTGGGTGAGCTCAGAGGTCTCTTGCAGCCTCAACACTTCCATGGTTCTATGATTCGAGGCAACAAGCTTCCCTCTCTGTCCTCCTCCTGCATCCACCTGAGAGGGAATGTCTTGCAAGTTCTTTGCCCTGTGACATGAAAGAGTCCTGAGAGCTGCAGCCAGCACAAGCCACAGCAGGAGCAGTCTCCCACAAGTGCAGCTGCAGCCTTCCTGTGCTGTCCAGAGAGATGGGTCCCAGAATCATCAGGGGCATCAGGTTGGAAGGGACCCTCCAAGGGTCATCCTGTCCAACCCCCTGCAGGCAGCAGGGACAGCTCCAACTACAGCTCAGGGCCACAGCAAGGCTGATCTCCAGGGATGGAGCCTGCAGCACCTCCCTGGGCAGCCTGTGCCAGTCTCTCCCCAGCCTCCCTGTGCACAACTTCCTCCTCAGCTCCAACCTAACTCTCCCTGCTCCAGTTCCAAACCATTGCCCCTGGTCCTATCCCCACAGCCACTTCCCAGCAGTCCCTCCCCAGCCCCCCTGCAGCTGCCCTGCAGGTATTGAGCTGCAGCTCTAAGGCCTCCCTGGAGCCTTCTCTTCTCCAGGCTGAACAGCCCCAACTCTCCCAGCCTGTCCCCACAGCAGAGATTCTGCAGCCCTCTGATCTTCCTTGTGGCCTCCTCTGGACCTCCTCCAGCAGCTCCATCTTCTCCTTGTCTGGAGGACTCCAGAGCTGTTCTGAGGGACATGGCTTTATGGCAGTGGCTCAGCAGCAGTGGTGGGATTGTGAGCTCTAATTGAGTGGTTGGACTTGATGACCCTAAAGGTCTCCTCTAAGCCCTGCTGCCTCCCCACTGCAGGGGAGGGCAGTCTGGAGGGGGTGGGGGGATGCTTTGTGCAACCCCTTGCTGTTGGGCTCACTCTTGGGACCACCTCTGTTTAACATCTTTGTGGATGACCTTGATGAAGGCACAGAGTGTGTCAGCAGGGAGCCTGCAGGTGACACCACACTGGGTGGCAGTGTTGGTCTGCACCAGGGCAGGGAGAGGCCTGGGTAGATTGGATCCATGGTCAGTCTTACCAGGAGGAGCTTCAGCAAGGCCAAGGGCCAGGTCCTGCACTTGGGGCACAGCAACCCCAAGTGCTCCAGGCTTAGAGCAGAACAGAGCAGAACAGAATAAACCAGGTTGGAAGAGACCTCAAGATCATTGAGTCCAACCTAGCAACCAATCCAACACCACCCAACCAACTAACCCATGGCACCAAGCACCCCATCAAGTCCCCTCCTGAACACCTCCAGGGATGGGGACTCCACCACCTCCCTGGGCAGCACATCCCAATGGCTAACAACTCTCTCTGTGTAGAACTTCCTCCTGACCTCCAGCCTGAACCTCCCCTGGCACAGCTTGAGACTGTGTCCTCTTGTTCTGCTGCTGGGGGCCTGGCAGAAGAGCCCAACCCCCAGCTGGCTCCAACCTCCCTGCAGGGAGTTGCAGAGAGCAAGAAGGTCTCCCCTGAGCCTCCTCTTCTCCAGGCTAAGCAACCCCAGCTCCCTCAGCCTCTCCTCACAGGGCTGTGCCCCAGACCCCTCCCCAGCTTTGTTGCCCTTCTCTGGACACCTTCCAGCAGCTCAACCTCTTTCCTGACCTGAGGAGCCCAGAGCTGGACACAGGACTGCAGGTGTGGCCTGAGCAGTGCTGAGCACAGGGCAGGATGAGCTCCCTGCTCCTGCTGGCCACACTCTTCCTGCTGCAGGCCAGGATGCCCTTGGCCTTCTTGTCTGCCTGGGCACACTGCTGGCTCATGTTCAGCTGCTGTCAATCAGCACCCCCAGGTCCCTCTCTGCCTGGCTGCTCTCAGCCACTCTGACCCCAGCCTGTAGCTCTGCCTGGGGTTGCTGTGGCCAAAGTGCAGCCCCTGGCACTGGGACTTGTTGAATGCCATCCTGTTGGGCTCTGCCCATCTGCCCAGCCTGGCAAGGTCCCTCTGCAGAGCCCTTCTGCCCTCTGACTGACCAACTCCTGCCCCCAGCTTGCTGTCAGCTGCACATTTGCTGCTGACTGACTCAATGCCCTCCTCCAGATCATCACTGAAGATGTTAAAGAGCACAGGGCCCAGCACTGCTCCCTGGGGCACAGCACTGGGGCCTGGCTGCCAGCTGGCTGTGGCACCATTCACCACCACTCTCTGGGCTCAGCCTCCAGCCACTTCCTAACCCAGCTCAGAGTTGCTGCTGGCCAAGCCAGGGGCTGACAGCTTGGCCAGGAGCTTGCTGTGGGGGATGGTGGCAAAGGCCTTGCTGCAGCCCAGGCAGACTCCATCCACAGCCTGCCCCACAGCCACCAGGCAGTGCCCTGGGCATGGAAGGAGCTCAGGTTGCTCAGGCAGGACCTGCCCTTCCTAACCCCATGCTGGCTGGGCCTGAGCCCTTGGCCATGCTGTGAGTGCTGTGTGATTGCACTCAGGATGCCCTGTGCCATGATCTTGCCTGGCACTGAGGTCAGGCTGCCAGGCCTGGAGTTCCCTGGCTCATCCAACCTGCCCTGCTTGTGGATGGGCATCACCCTGGCAGCTTCCAGTCCTCTGGGACCTCTCCAGTGAGCCAGGACTGGAGGAATATGATGGAGAGTGGCTTGGAGCTCATCTGCCAGCTCTCAGCACCCTAGGATGGATCCCATCCAGCCCCATGGACCTGTGGGGATCCAAGCAGCTGAGGGGATCTTGGGGCAGTGTGGCTGGAGACTGCCTGGCAGGAAGGGGCCTGGGGGTGCTCCTGGCCAAGCAGCTGAAGAGGAGCCAGCAGTGTGCCCAGGGGAAGCCAAAGGCCTCCTGGCTGGGATCAGCAATGCTGTGCCCAGCAGCAGCAGGGAGGGGATTGTCCCCTGGCACTCAGCTCTGGGGAGGCCACACCTGGAGTGCTGTGCCCAGTTTGGGCTCCTCAGTCCAAGAGAGATGTGGAGGTGCTGGAGCCAGGGCAGAGCAGGGCAAGGAAGCTGGGAAGGGCCTGGGGAAGCAATCTGGTGAAGAGCAACTGAAGGAGCTGGGGATGGTTAGTGTGAAGAGAAGAGGCTGAGGGGAGACCTCCTGGCTGCCTGCAGCTGCCTGAAAGGAGGCTGTGGAGAGGCTGCTGCTGGTCTCTGCTCACAGGGAATCAGTGACAGGACAAGAGGCAATGGCCTCAAGCTGCAGCAGGGGACATTAGGGAAAGTTATTTCCTATCAGGAGTGGTCAGAGACTGGCAGAGGCTGCCCAGGGGGGTGGTGGAGTCACCACCCCTGGAGGTGTTTGGAGGTGGTTTGGATGTGGTGCTTGGGGCTGTGGGTCAGGGGTGAGCCTTGCAGAGCAGGGTCAGTGCTTGGCCTCGGGGGTCCTGAGGCTCTTTTCCAGGCTGAATGCTTCTGTGGCTCTGTGGAAGGGCAAAGTGGCTCAGTGTCACCTGAGGAGCAGCACAAAGCAGGCATCCTGCTGCCTCTCCTTGCTCTGAGGCTCCCTGGCTCAGCTGCAGGGCTGCAAGAGGCAGGCAGGTGCTGGGTTTGTGTTCTGCAATTAGTGGCAGTCATTACAACAAGAGCTACACTAATTACTGCTGGGTACAAGCTCAACCCCAACGTCTGGCACTTGGCAGAGCTCCCACCTGAGCTGCCTCACACTTCTGGGGCCTTCCCAAAGCCTCTGCCTTCAGCTGGGGACCCATGGGCAGCGTGGGCACTGTCCCCAGCCCTGCTGGCTCCTTGCTGGGGAGGAGGGCTGAAGGCAGACCCTCTTTATTAGAATAAACCTTTATTAGAATAAACCAAACCAGGTTGGAAGAGACCTTCAAGATCACCGAGTCCAACCCATCAACCCGTCCAACAGCAACTAAACAGCTAACCCATGGCACCAAGCACCCCATCAAGTCTCCTCCTGAACACCTCCAATGACAGCGACTCCACCACCTCCCCGGGCAGCCCATCCCAATGGGCAATCACTCTCTGTGTAGAACTTCTTCCTAACATCCAACCTGAACCTCCCCTGGCGCAGCCTGAGACTGTGTCCTCTTGTTCTGCTGCTGCCTGCCTGGGAGAAGAGATCAACCTCTGCCTGTCTACAACCTCCCTTCAGGGAGCTGCAGAGAGCAAGAAGGTCTCCCCTGAGCCTCCTCTTCTCCAGGCTGAGCAACCCCAGCTCCCTCAGCCTCTCCTCACAGGGCTGTGTTCCAAGCCCCTCACCAACTTTGTTGCTCTTCTCTGGATACCTTCCAGCAGCTCAACCTCCTTCCTAAACTGAGGGGCCCAGAGCTGGACACAGGACTGCAGGTGTGGCCTAACCAGTGCAGTGTACAGGGGCAGGATGAGCTCCCTGCTCCTGCTGGCCACACTGTTCCTGATGCAGGCCAGGATGCCATTGGCCCTCTTGGCCCCCTGGGCACACTGCAGGCTCATGTTCAGCCTACCATCAACCAGCACCCCCAGGTCCCTCTCTGCCTGGCTGCTCTCAGCCACTCTGACCCCAGCCTGTAGCTCTGCCTGGGGTTGCTGTGGCCAATGTGCAGAACCCGGCACTTGGATGTGTTCAATCTCCTGCCCTTGGCCTCTGCCCATCTGCCCAGCCTGTCCAGGTCTCTCTGCAGAGCCTCTCTACCCTCCAGCAGATCAACTCTTGCCCCCAGCTTGGTGTCGTCAGCAAATTCACTGCTGATGGACTCAATGCCCTCCTCCAGATCACCTCGGGGGTGTCTGCTGCTTGGGCTGTTTGCCCCTCAAGGACATCTCCAAGTCCCAGCTCTCCTCCTTCCCCCAGCAGCACTCTCATCACCCACCTCACCTCTCCCACCACTGCCACCCTCTCCTCCACAGCAGCCCCAAACAGCAGCCCCAAGCCTACACCTCCCCCCCTGAGGCCCAAGGCCTCCTCCACAGCCACAACTGCTGCAACAGAGCCCCCTGCAGAGGAGTCCTCTGCAGCCTGCACAGCCCAAACCAGCACAGTGCCATGGGCAGCTGCTTCTGCTTCCTCAGCTGTGTCCTCAGCATGGCCAAGCTCCTCACAGCCTGCTAAGGTTCCCTGCTGCCCTTCCAGCTGTTTCTGCCTGCTCTTCCCAGCTCTCTCCCTTCCACCCTTGCTTCCTGTCTAGCAGCACAGCCAGCTCAGGCTGTTGGGTTTGACTCCTGTTCTCTGCTCCTATTTCCTTTGCCTTGGTGCTTGGCTGTGGCTGCTTTGGCATGGCCCTGGGCACAACTCTGTGACATGGGTCCTGCCCAGTCTCCAGACTGGGGCCAGAGAGTTTCTCTTCTGCAGATGCCTCTGTCCCACCCTCCTTGCCCCCCCCAGGGCCTGGGGGAGAGCTGTGGTAGGAGAGAAGCACATGGTGCAGGTTGGTGGTGCTGGTGGGGAGCTCACTGCCCCGAGCTGGCAGGAGGCTCAGGCCCAGCATGGCTGGCAGCAGGACAGGGCTGGTGCCCCCTGCCAAATCTAAGGAGGCCTTGGAGAGCAGGAGGTGGTATCCAGATGGAGCAGCTGCCAGAACTGCCTCCATCCAGGCTGCCAGTGCCAAGGGGGTCCTGGACACAGCCTGTGCCAGGCTGCCCTGCCTGTGCTCCCAAGGTGTCAGAGCACCCAGGCTGCAGCTCAGCACATCCAGCTGCCCTGGGACCACCCTTCTGCCATGGTGCTCCTGCTGCCCAGCACTGGCTGGGGCCTGGGCTTTCGGGGTGCAAGCCCTGCCTGCCCCAGGGGTAAGAATGGAATGGAATGGAATGGAATGGAATGGAATGGAATGGAATGGAATGGAATAGAATAGAATAGAATAGAATAGAATAGAATAGAATAGAATAGAATAGAATAGAATAGAATAGAATAGAATAGAATAGAATAGAATAGAATAAACCAGGCTGGAAAAGAGCTCAGAGATCACCCAGTCCAACCTCTCCCCCAGCACCATCTGATCAACTCAACCATAGCACCAAGGGCCTCAGCCAGGCTCTGCCTAAACACCTCCAGGCACAGGGACTCCACCACCTCCCTGGGCAGCACATCCCCAGGGCCAATCTCTCTGGCTGGGAAGAATTTCTTCCTCACCTCCAGCCTGAACCTCCCCTGGCACAGCTTGAGACTGTGTCCTCTTGTTCTGGTGCTGGCTGCCTGGGAGAAGAGCCCAACCCCCACCTGGCTCCAACCTCCCTGCAGGGAGTTGCAGAGAGCAAGAAGGTCTCCCCTGAGCCTCCTCTTCTCCAGGCTAAGCAACCCCAGCTCCCTCAGCCTCTCCTCCCAGGGCTGTGCTCCAGACCCCTCCCCAGCTCTGTTGCCCTTCTCTGGACACCTTCCAGCAGCTCAACCTCTTTCCTAAGCTGCGGAGCCCAGAGCTGGACACAGGACTGCAGGTGTGGCCTGAGCAGTGCTGAGCACAGGGCAGGATGAGCTCCCTGCTCCTGCTGGCCACACTCTTCCTGCTGCAGGCCAGGATGCCCTTGGCCCCCTGGGCACTGGGAGCCTTGGGGAATGCAGATTGTCACAGGGCTCAGGGCTTGGAGCAGCTTTGGGCCAGACTATGGCTGGCAGTGCCAGGGGGAGCTGTGAAACCAGAAGTGGAGACTGGACAAATCCTGCACCCTCTCAGCTCCTGACCTCTTACAGGAGCAGGAGTCACAGACCATGGCTGGGCTGTGCAACAGAGCCCCTGCCAGTTCTGCTGCAAGTTGGGAAGAAATTGTTGGCAGTGAGGCTGGGGAGAGCCTGGCACAGGCTGCCCAGGGAGGCTGTGGCTGCCTCCTGCCTGGAGGTGTTCAGGACCAGGCTGGATGAGGCCTTGAGCAGCCTGTGCCACACCACATCCTGGGCTCCAGGCTGGTGACACATGGGTTTGATGGGTGACCACCAGATGGATAAGGAACTGGCTTGATGGCTGCACCCAAAGAGTGGCTGTCAATGGCTCCATGGCCCAGGGGAGGCCAGGGACAAGCAGAGTCCCTCAGGGATCAGTCCTGGGACCAGGCTTGTTCAACATCTCTGTGGGTGCCAGGGACAGTGGCACTGAGTGCACCCTCAGCAGGTTTGCTGATGACACCAAGCTGTGTGGTGCAGCAGACAGCTGGAGGGAAGGGATCCAGCCAGAGGGACCTGGACAGGCTGGAGGGAAGGGATCCAGCCAGAGGGACCTGGACAGGCTGGAGGGAAGGTTCAACAAGAGCAAGGGCAGGGTCCTGCAGCTGGCTGGAGGCAATCCCAGGCACAAAGCCAGGCTGGGCAGGGACTGGCTGGAAAGCAGCCCTGAGGAGAGAGACTTGGGGGTGCTGGGGGAGGAGAAGCTCACCAGGAGCTCTCAGTGTGCACTTGCAGCCCAGAAAGCTGCAAACTGGAGCAGTGTCAGACATGAGGACCAGGCTGGATGAGGCCCTGAGCAGCCTGTGCTGGTGGGAGTGGTCCCTGCCCCTGGCAGGGGCTGGAGCTGGCTGAGCTCTGAGCTCCCTCCCAACCCAACCCATATCAGGGTCTGTGGTTTATGTGCCAAGGACTCTGCAGCCTCAGCATCCATGAGCTCAGCAGCCCCAGCCTGGCAGGGAGCAGTGCCCAGCCCCTTGCTCCAAGTGCCTCTGTGGCCTGGGGCTTCTCACCTGGGCTCCAGGAAGGCCTGGAAGGCAGTGGCCAAGTTGCTGGGTGCTAAGCTCTCTGCAGGAGCTCTGTCAGGCACAGGGAACACACCAGGCACAGCCCCACAGGGCCGAGCTCAGGAGCCAGGAGCTGGCCCTGCCTGTGCTGCTGCTGGGGGAGGTGATCCTGAGCTCCCTGCTGGGCATCCCTCTGCCAGACCCCAGCTGTGGGGTCCTGGCCATGCACTGCTCAGCCTGCAGGAGCTGCTCTGCTGCACAGCCACAAGCTGCTCTCTCCTGAGCGACTGCAAGCTCCTCTGCTGGTGCCAGGGGGAGGGCAGCAGGGTGGGCACTGGGGCTGGGTCCCCTCCTGGTGCCAGGGGGAGGGCAGCAGGGTGGGCACTGGGGCTGGGTCCCCTCCTGGTGCCAGGGGGAGGGCAGCAGGGTGGGCACTGGGGCTGGGTCCCCTCCTGGTGCCAGGGGGAGGGCAGCAGGGTGGGCACTGGGGCTGGGTCCCCTCCTGGTGCCAGGGGCAAGCTGCACTCCACAGCAGGGAAGGCTTCTGGAGCTGAGCTGAGGGCTTGGGGTGAGGGATTCAGGCCTGGAGGCATAACAAGAATCTCCTTCTGCTGTGTCCCTGCCCAGGGCAGGGGCTGGAGCTGGCTGGGCTCTGAGCTCCCTTCCAGCCCAACCCATTCTGTGATTCTCTGCTCTGAGGAGGTTGGTCTCAGGTAAGCACAGCCTGGAGAGAGCCTGAAGGCAAGCAGAGAGCTGCTGCAAAGCCTGCCCAGAGCACAGCTGCTTGGCAAGGTGGCTCCAAGGGTACTGCCCCAAGTGACTGCAAGCTGTGGATGAGCTGGAGAGAGGAGCCTGTGGCAAGGCAGCCTCAGCTCTTCCAGCAGCCTGCTCTGAGGCCTGGGCTGCTTGGAATGCTGACAGTGAGGTCAGGCAGGGGAGCTCCCAGCTGGGATTTCAGGGGCTGGGGGAGTTTGGAACTGGAGGAGCTTGAAGGTCCTCTCCAGCCCAGTCTCTGAATCCAGGCACTCTTCATGCAGCCTTCCCTTCCTGGTGGCAAGTGAGGAGGGAAGCTCCCAGCCCCTGCCAGCCAAGTGCTGCTCTCTCATTGAAGCTCTGGAGCAGCAAAAGGCAGCAGAAGAGCTTTGGAGTGCTTTGCAGAGCCCAGAGTGAAGTCACCCAGCTGCAGCACCAGGCTGAGCCCCACCAGATGCTTGGAGGGACTCTCCCTCTCCAGCCCTGTGCCAGCAGGTGGGCACAGCCAGGATGCCTCCTCTGCAGGCCCTGGAGAGCCACAGCCCAAGTCCTGCCCCTTCCCTGGGGCTCCTGCTGCTGCTGGGGCCAGGACAGCTCCCCAGAGCACCCTTGGGAAGTGCCTGTGTGCTGCGGCCTGCTTTGTGTTCCCCTGGCAGGGCTGCCCAGGCCCTTGTGCCTCTCCAGCTGGCTGCTGAGCTTCTGAAGCAGGCTGGGGGACAGCTGCAGGCTGTGCTGTCCCAGCCTGGTGACCTGGCAGAGAACCTTTAGCTGTGGTGGACAGAGCAGGACTGCCACTTGCAGGGCGTGCACAGGGCATGCACAGGGCATGCACAGGGTGTGCTGAGGTCCTGCCTCACCTCCCCAGCTGTGCTGGGGGTGCCTGAGGTGGCAGAGACACAGTGCAGAATCTCCTTCTGCTGTGTCCCTGCCCATGGCAGGGGGCTGGAGCTGGATGAGCTTTGAGCTCCCTTCTAACCAAAGCCATTCTCTGATCCTGAGGCTCCAAGCTTTTGGTGTCTCCAGGTTCAGTGCTGAGGCAGAGGGCTGGGCACAGGCTGAGGCAGGGGCAGCAGTTTCTGCAGGGCTGCCTCTGGGAACCAAGTTGCAGCAGGCAGCAGGCAGGGGCTGCCAGGGGCTTGCTCCTATTTGTGGCTGTTGCTGGGAGCAGCAGTGGGACTGGGACAAGAAGTCTCCTTGAAACTCCTGCCATTCACTCCCTGCCCTCCCAGGCACAGCCACCAATGAGTCACTGAAGGTGTTCTGCTTCAAGCAGCTACCTCCTACAGCCATGGAGATGTAATGCACCCAGGGGTGGGGTCTGCAGCATGAGAGGGACCTGGAGCTGCTGGAGAGGCTCCAGAGGAGGCCACAGAGATGCTCAGAGGGCTGCAGAGCCTCCCCTGTGGGGCCAGGCTGGGAGAGTTGGGGCTGTGCAGCCTGGAGAAGAGAAGGCTCCAGGGAGACCTCAGAGCAGCCTTGCAGGAGCTGAAGGGCTCCAGGAGAGCTGGGGAGGGACTCTGGCCAAGGGCTGGGAGTTCCAGGCTGAGGAACAATGGCTTGGAGCTGGGAGAGGAGAGACTGAGAGTGGAGAGGAGGAAGAAATTGTTGGCAGTGAGGCTGGGGAGAGCCTGGCACAGGCTGCCCAGGGAGGCTGTGGCTGCCTCCTGCCTGGAGGTGTTCAGGACCAGGCTGGATGAGGCCTTGAGCAGCCTGTGCTGGTGGGAGGGGTCCCTGCCCATGGCAGGGGGCTGGAGCTGGATGAGTTTGAGCTCCCCTCCAACCCAAGCCGTGCTGGGAATGTCTGATGAGCAGCCCTGCCCCCAGGCTGGGGAGAGGCTGGCAGCAGAAGTGTGGCTCTGACAGCCCCCAGGGATCTGCTGCTCTGCAACCATCCTGGGGTGGCCTCAGTGTGCTGCCTGCTGCCTGCCCAGGCTGGCACAGCTCCCTCCCCACATCCTCCTCAGGGGTCTCTGCCCAGCCTTACACACAGCCACAAGAAGTTTTCATGGTGCCAGCCTGCTGGGAGCAGCTTCATGATGTTTGATAAGGCTGATCAGGCCTGAACTTCACAGCAGAGGGCTCCTGCTGCCTCCCTGCTCGGGGTGGAGCGTGGAGCAGCTCTCAGCTCCACTGTGCCCCCTTCCCCTGACTTGTCAGCATGAGCAGCAAGCTCATTGTGAGCCACGTGGTGCTGGTGCTCCTGAGGCAGCACAGACAACAGCCTGCAGGGGTGGCTCTGCTGTGTGCCCCAGGCACAACACACTGCCTGGGGAAGAACCCAAACACCACTGGGGGTGGGCCCCAGCCAACCAAGAGAGGCTGGGTTCAGCCAGCAAAAGCATAGTCATGGAGTGGTGGAGACAAGGAGTGGTGGAGTGATGGAGACATGGAGTGAGGGAGTGATGGAGACATGGAGTGAGGGAGTGAAGGAGATGTGGAGACATGGAGACATGGAGTGATGGAGTGATGGAGACATGGAGTGATGGAGACATGAAGTGAGGGAGTGATGGAGTGATGGAGTGATGGAGACATGGAGTGATGGAGACATGGAGACATGATGTGATGGAGTGATGGGGACATGGAGTGATGGAGACATAGAGTGATGGAGTGAGGGAGTGATGGAAACATGGAGACATGGAGTGATGGAGTGATGGAGACATGGAGTGATAGAGTGAGGGAGTCATGGAGTGATGGAGACATGGAGTGATGGAGTCATGGAGTGGTGGAGTCATGGAGCCATGAAGTAGAGTCTTAGAATCATAGAGTCAGAGATTCATGGAATCACAGAACCATTGAACCAGAGAGCCACAGAGTGCTCTGGGCTGGCAGGGAGCTCCACAGCTCATCCAGTCCCAGCCCTGCCCCCAGCAGAGACATCCTCCCCTGGAGCAGGCTGCCCAGAGCCCTCTCCAGCCTCACCTGGAATAGCTCCAGGCATGGAGCCTCAACCACCTCCCTGGGCAGCCTGCTGCAGGGTTCCAGCAGCCTCCTGGGGCAGAACTTGTTCCTCACATCCAAGCTCAATCTGCTCTGCTCTGCTCTGAAGCCATTGCCCCTGGGCCTGGCCCTGCAGGCCTTTGGGAACAGTCCCTCTGCAGCCTTCCTGTAGCCCCTTCAGTACAGGCAGCAGCTCTAAGGTCTCCCTGGAGCCTTCTCCTCTCCAGGCTGAACACCCCCAGCTCCCTCAGCCTGTCCTCACAGCAGAGCTGCTCCAAGCCCCTGAGCATTTCACTGGAACAACAAACAGGACCCAGGACTCTGCTGCAGCACCAGGCCTGCCACAGCCAAATCCTGATGGATGCAGTCAGAGAGCAGAAGGCTGGGGCAGGGTCAAGGCAATCATTTCCCTTCCCCAGCTGGAGTCACAGTGTGAGCTGGGGGCCAAGCCCAGGGCCTTGCTCAGTGCCCACCACGGTGCAGATGAAGAGCAGTCAGCTGTGTGCTGTGCCAGGGGAGCAGAGCAGCAGTCAGTCATGGGCAGGATTTGTGGTGGGCTGAGAGGTGGAAGGCTGGCTGTCCCAGCTCAGGATGTGCTAAGTGGATAACAAACTCCCCTCAGGGAGTTATACATCTGTAGTCTTCAAAGAGCCCAGCAGCAGACACCTCTGAGCTGCAGGAGCAGAAGGCAGCCCTGGGGAATGCACAGAGCAAAGAGTCAGCTGTGGGGCCAGGGAAGGCACCCCAAGGACCTTGCCATTGCCTCCCAGGTAGGCTCTTCACAAAGCACAGCTCCCAGGCTCAGACACAACACAGGAGGACCCTGCTGAAGGGCACTGCCCTGCTCCCCTGGCCCAGATCCATGACAGGGACACAATCACTGAATGGGAGGGGTGGGAAGGCAGCTCCAGAGATCATCCACTCCAAGCCCCCTGCCAGAGCAGCATCAGCCAGGGCAGGGCACACAGAGCACAGCCAGGTGGGGCTGGAAAGCCTCCAGAGACTCCACAGCCTCTCTGGGCAGCCTGCTCCAGGCCTCCAGCAGCCTCACACCACAGAAGTTTCTCTCATGCTGAGGTGGAACCTCCTGGGCTGCAGTTTGTGTCCCCTGCTCCTTGTCCTGTCCCAGGACAGCACTGAGCAGAGCCTGGCCCCTGCTGCTTGGCACCACCCTGCAGATGTTTGTAGCCCTTGATCAGATCTCTCAGGCTGCTCTTCTCCAGGCCAGGCAGCTCCAGCCTCCCATCAGCACTGTGACTGCATCCCTGAGGGCCACAGTCCCCTGCCAAGGACCAGCCCATGGACAGAACATCTCCCTGGAGAGCACAGCAGCTGATCACAGCACCACAGAGCACAGCTGGTTGGCAGAGACCTCCACACTCATCCAGTCACACCAGAGAAGTCTCTCCTCATGCTGAGGTGGAACCTCCTGGGCTGCAGTTTGTGTCCCCTGCTCCTCGTCCTGTCCCAGGACAGCACTGAGCAGAGCCTGGCCCCTGCTGCTTGGCACCTCCCTTACACTCTGGCTGTGCAGAGCTTTTGCTGCTGCTCTCTGACCTGCTGTTCAGTGCCATTAGCACACAGGGGGCTGGAGCCCTCCTCCTCTTTCTCCCTGAAGGTTGTTCCTTGAATATCCATAATGCTTTTGGAGACTACCCCAACACCTCAGCCTGCAGGGCTGGAGAGCTCTTTGCACTGATGTGTGGAAGACTCCCAGTCTGAGAGGGTCTAAAGAGAAAAGCTTTCACACAGAATCAATCACAGAATCACCAAGGGTGGAGGAGACCTCAAAGATCATGGAGTCCAACCTGGCACCACAGACCTCATGGCTAGACCATGGCTCCAAGTGCCACATCCAATCCCCTCTTGAACACCTCCAGGGATGGGGACTCCACCACCTCCCTGGGCAGCACATCCCAATGGCTAACAACTCTCTGGCAGCCAGGCCCCAGTGCTGTGCCCCAGGGAGCAGTGCTGGGCCCTGTGCTCTTTAACATCTTCAGTGATGATCTGGAGGAGGGCATTGAGTCCATCAGCAGTCAATGTGCAGCTGACAGCAAGCTGGGGGCAGGAGTTGATCTGCTGGAGGGTAGAGAGGCTCTGCAGAGGGACCTTGCCAGGCTGGGCAGATGGGCAGAGGCCAAGGGCAGGAGATTGAACACATCCAAGTGCCAGGGGCTGCACATTGGCCACAGCAACCCCAGGCAGAGCTACAGGCTGGGGTCAGAGTGGCTGAGAGCAGCCAGGCAGAGAGGGACCTGGGGGTGCTGGTTGACAGCTGCCTGAACAGGAGCCAGCAGTGTGCCCAGGAGGCCAGGAGGGCCAATAGCATCCTGGCCTGCAGCAGGAAGAGTGTGGCCAGCAGGAGCAGGGAGCTCATCCTGCCCTGTGCTCAGCACTGCTCAGGCCACACCTGCAGTCCTGTGTCCAGCTCTGGGCTCCTCAGGTTAGGAAAGAGGTTGAGCTGCTGGAAGGTGTCCAGAGAAGGGCAACAAAGCTGGGGAGGGGTCTGGGGCACAGCCCTGTGAGGAGAGGCTGAGGGAGCTGGGGTTGCTTAGCCTGGAGAAGAGGAGGCTCAGGGGAGACCTTCTTGCTCTCTGCAACTCCCTGCAGGGAGGTTGGAGCCAGGTGGGGGTTGGGCTCTTCTCCCAGGCAGCCAGCAGCAGAACAAGAGGACACAGTCTCAAGCTGTGCCAGGGTAGGTTGAGGCTGGAGGTGAGGAGAAAGTTCTTCCCTGAGAGAGCTGTTGGCCATTGGGATTTTCTGCCTGGGGAGGTGGTGGAGTCCCTGTGCCTGGAGGTGTTCAGGAGGAGACTTGATGGGGTGCTTGGTGCCATGGGTTAGTTGATTAGGTGGTGTTGGATTAGTTGATAGGTTGGACTCGATGATCTTGAAGGTCTCTTCCAACCTGGTCTATTCTATTCTATTCTATTCTATTCTATTCTATTCTATTCTATTCTATTCTATTCTATTCTATTCTACTCTACTCTACTCTACTCTACTCTACTCTACTCTATTCTGTTCTCTCAGGGAAGAACTTTCTCCTCACCTCCAGCCTAAACTTCCCCTGGCACAGCCTGAGGCCCCAGAGCCAAGCAGGCACTTCCCTGGGGCCTGCTGCCCTGGCAGCTCCATCTCTCTGAACTCAGCTCAGAAACAGGCTCAGCCTCTCTGGGCCACTGCTGCAGGAGGAGAGCCTTGGCTCCAGGAGCTCAGCTTCAGCCTTGCCTCCAGCACGGTGCCTGCAGCCATCACTCTGGGGCTTGGATCCTCCTCTGGGGCAGGAGCCAGCAGCATCCCTCTGAGCCCTGCACTTCCAAAGGGAGGCCTCCAGACCCTGTGCAAGGCCACTGGGAGCCACAGGTCCACCTTGCCCTACTTTCAGAGGCACAGCACCATCTGGTTGATTCGGGCTGACCGCCTGCCTCCCCCCTTCATTCCCAGCATCTCTTTGCCAAGAGGCTGCAGTGGAAGGGCTGCAGGTGGAAGGCACCCAGCCAGCCCCTCAGGGGAGAAGTCTGCTCAGTGCCCAGGCCACTGCTGCCCTTGGCCTCCTGTCCCTCCACCTCTGGCTCAGCCTCACCTGCACACCGTGCCCCCCCGAAAGCAGGATGGTGCCCAGGCCCTGGGCAGCAGCTTGCCCTCTGCCAGGGGCACCAGGAGCTGCAGCCAGAGCGCCAGAGCCTGGCAGGACACAGTGGCACAGAGGAACAGAGCAGCCAGCAGCAGCTTGGACAGCCCTGGGCACTGCACAGACACAGTGCTGGCCAGGACACCAGGACTAGCTTTCTCCATTAACTCCAATCACTATGGGAGTGTTGGCATCCACCTGGGAAGCCATCAGGGGCAGGCAGGAGGAAACTTCTCATCCCAAAGGGCTGCTGCTGCTGCTCAGCATTTGCTTCCAGGAGGCTTAGGCTCCTGATTCCCCCCTGCAATATCAGCATCTCTGTGCTTGGAAGGAAGGCAGAAGACCTTCAGGCTTGGCCTGCTCCTGAAGAAGTTCATCTGCATGCTTGACTGGGGCTGGAGTGGGGATGGTCTGCACTGCACAGAGCTTAGCTGCTCACAGCATAGTGTCCAGCAGCACTGAAAGGAATAGCGGAGCGGAGCGGAGCGGAGCGGAGCGGAGCGGAGAGGAGAGGAGAGGAGAGGAGAGGAGAGGAGAGGAGAGGAGAGGAGAGGAGAGGAGAGGAGAGGAGAGGAGAGGAGAGGAGAGGAGAGGAGAGGAGAGGAGAGGAGAGGAGAGGAGAGGAGAGGAGAGGAGAGGAGAGGAGAGGAGAGGAGAGGAGAGGAGAGGAGAGAATTAACCAGGTTGGAAAAGAGCTCAGAGATCACCAAGTCCAACCTCTCCCCCAGCACCATCTGATCAACTCAACCATAGCACCAAGGGCCTCAGCCAGGCTCTGCCTAAACACCTCCAGGCACAGGGACTCCACCACCTCCCTGGGCAGCACATCCCCAGGGCCAATCTCTCTGGCTGGGAAGAATTTCTTCCTCACCTCCAGCCTGAACCTCCCCTGGCACAGCTTGAGACTGTGTCCTCTTGTTCTGCTGCTGGGGGCCCGGCAGAAGAGCCCAACCCCCACCTGGCTCCAACCTCCCTGCAGGGAGTTGCAGAGAGCAAGAAGGTCTCCCCTGAGCCTCCTCTTCTGCAGGCTAAGCAACCCCAGCTCCCTCAGCCTCTCCTCACAGGGCTGTGCCCCAGACCCCTCCCCAGCTTTCTTGCCCTTCTCTGGACACCTTCCAGCAGCTCAACCTCTTTCCTGACCTGAGGAGCCCAGAGCTGGACACAGGACTGCAGGTGTGGCCTGAGCAGTGCTGAGCACAGGGCAGGATGAGCTCCCTGCTCCTGCTGGCCACACTCTTCCTGCTGCAGGCCAGGATGCCCTTGGCCTTCTTGGCCCCCTGGGCACACTGCAGGCTCATGTTCAGGCAGCTGTCAACCAGCACCCCCAGGTCCCTCTCTGCCTGGCTGCTCTCAGCCACTCTGCCCCCAGCCTGTAGCACTGCCTGGGGTTGCTGTGGCCAATGTGCAGCACCTGGCACTTGGATGTGTTCAGTCTCCTGCCCTTGGCCTCTGCCCATCTGCCAGCCTGTCCAGGTCCCTCTGCAGAGCTCTCCTACCCTCTGACAGCTCAACTCCTGCCCCCAGCTGAAAGGTGCCATGGAATGGACTCAGGCAGCCTTGGGTCCATCCTGGCCCCTTGAGCATGTCCAGCTGACACGGGTCTGGAAGCCACCAGCTCCAGGAGAAGGCTGCTGGCACGTTGGTTCCCTCATCAGCTCAGAGCCCAGAGGGAGGAAGCTGCCCCAGCCCTGGCAAGAGGAGCAAGAGGAACATCTGCTGCTCACAGGGGGAGAAACTTCCACCCCCAGTGGCTCAGGCTGGGACAGGAGGCGCTGCAAACACCACCCCCAAGCACCCTTGCACTGGAGACAGCCAGGCAGGACCAGGCAGGGTGAGCAGCAGGACTTGGCAGGGCACAGGGACGATGGGCACCAGCTGGATGAGTGTGGAGGTCTCTGCCAACCTGCTGTGCTCTGTGGTGCTGTGATCAGCTGCTGTGCTCTCCAGGGAGATGTTCTGTCGATGGGCTGGTCCTTGGCAGGGGACTGTGGCCCTCAGGGATGCAGTCACAGTGCTGATGGGAGGCTGGAGCTGCCTGGCCTGGAGAAGAGCAGCCTGAGAGATCTGACCAAGGGCTACAACCATCTGCAGGGTGGTGCCAAGCAGCAGGGGCCAGGCTCTGCTCAGTGCTGTCCTGGGACAGGACAAGGAGCAGGGGACACAAACTGCAGCCCAGGAGGTTCCACCTCAGCATGAGAGAAACTTCTGTGGTGTGAGGCTGCTGGAGGCCTGGAGCAGGCTGCCCAGAGAGGCTGTGGAGTCTCTGGAGGCTTTCCAGCCCCACCTGGCTGTGCTCTGTGTGCCCTGCCCTGGGTGATGCTGCTCTGGCAGGGGGCTTGGAGTGGATGATCTCTGGAGCTCCCTTCCCACCCCCTCCATTCTCTGGCTCCATGATTCCATGGCCATTAGCCCCATGGTGCAGCGGGAGCAGAGATGTTGTCTCCAGCAGAGGAGCAGTGTCAGACATGAGTGCCTAGCTCCAAGCTCAGACCCTCAGAGCAGCCTCTCTCTTCTCAGTGTGTTCCTGTCACAGATTGCAGGTCCAGAAAGAGCTGGACAGGCTGGAGGAAGGGATCCATCCAGAGGGACCTGGACAGGCTGGAGGGAAGGGATCCATCCAGAGGGACCTGGAGAGGCTGGAGGGAAGGGATCCAGCCAGAGGGACCTGGACAGGCTGCAGGGAAGGGATCCAGCCAGAGGGACCTGGACAGGCTGGAGGGAAGGGATCCAGCCAGAGGGACCTGGAGAGGCTGGAGGGAAGGGATCCATCCAGAGGGACCTGGAGAGGCTGGAGGGAAGGGATCCAGCCAGAGGGACCTGGACAGGCTGGAGGGAAGGGATCCAGCCAGGGGGACCTGGACAGGCTGCAGAGCTGGGCACAAAGCCAACCTCAGGAGCTTCAACAAGACCAAGGGCAGGGTCCTGCAGCTGGGTGGAGCAATCCCAGGCACAAATGCAGGCTGGGCAGGGACTGGCTGGAAAGCAGCCCTGAGGAGAGAGCCTTGGGGGTGCTGGGGGAGGAGAAGCTCACCAGGAGCTCTCAGTCTGCACTTGCAGCCCAGAAAGCTGCAAACTGGAGCAGAGATGTTGCCTCCAGCAGAGGAGCAGTGTCAGACATGAGGACCAAGGCTGGATGAGGCCCTGAGCAGCCTGTGCTGGTGGGAGTGGTCCCTGCCCCTGGCAGGGGCTGGAGCTGGCTGAGCTCTGAGCTCCCTCCCAACCCACTTCATTTGCTGCCTCTGTGAGGCTGTCCTGAGTGCCCTGCTCCAGGTGCCCCTGCCCTGCCAGGGGGGGGCTCTGACCTCCAGAGGTCCCTTCCAGCCCCTAACCCTCAGGGGCACAGCTGAAGGAGAGGGTGCAGGAGACACAGGGTGCAGGGAAGGCTGCCAGGGCAGCAGCAGTGCAGCTGGATGCCAGCTCTGCCCCTCTGACCACCAGCCCAGTGCTGCCCTGCCTGCCTGACCACTGAGCTGGCACCATGGCACCACCTGCACTCTGCCTGGGCACCCAGGTGGCACTGGGGCAGGGCACCACCTGCACTCTGCCTGGGCACTGAGGTGGCACTAGGGCAGGGCACCAGCTGCACTCTGCCTGGGCACTGAGCTGGCACCAGGGCAGGGCACCAGCTGCACTCTGCCTGGGCACCCAGGTGGCACTAGTGCAGGGCACCACCTGCACTCTGCCTGGGCACTGAGGTGGCACTAGGGCACCAGCTGGACTCTGCCTGGGCACTGAGGTGGCACCATGGCCACCACCTGCACTCTGCCTGGGCACTGAGGTGGCACTGGGGCACCACCTGCACTCTGCCTGGGCACAGAGGTGGCACCATGGCACCACCTGCACTCTTCCTGGGCACAGAGGTGGCACTAGGGCAGGGCACCACCTGCACTCTGCCTGGGCACCCAGGTGGCACTAGGGCACCGCCTGCACTCTGCCTGGGCACTGAGGTGGCACTAGGGCAGGGCACCACCTGCACTCTGCCTGAGCACTGAGGTGGCACTAGGGCAGGGCACCACCTGCACTCTGCCTGGGCACCCAGGTGGCACTAGGGCACCACCTGCACTCTTCCTGGGCACTGAGGTGGCACTAGGGCAGGGCACCAGCTGCACTCTGCCTGGGCACTGAGGTGGCACTAGGGCAGGGCACCACCTGCACTCTGCCTGGGCACCCAGGTGGCACTAGGGCACCACCTGCACTCTGCCTGGGCACTGAGGTGGCACTAGGGCAGGGCACCACCTGCACTCTGCCTGGGCACTGAGCTGGCACCAGGGCAGGGCACCAGCTGCACTCTGCCTGGGCACTGAGCTGGCACCAGGGCAGGGCACCACCTGCACTCTGCCTGGGCACTGAGGTGGCACTGGGGCAGGGCACCACCTCCACTCTGCCTGGGCACAGAGGTGGCACTAGGGCAGGGCACCACCTGCACTCTGCCTGGGCACAGAGGTGGCACTAGGGCAGGGCACCACCTGCACTCTGCCTGGGCACCCAGGTGGCACTAGGGCACCAGCTGCACTCTGCCTGGGCACTGAGGTGGCACTGGGGCAGGGCACCAGCTGCACTCTGCCTGGGCAACCCAGGTGGCACTAGGGCAGGGCACCAGCTGCACTCTGCCTGGGCACTGAGGTGGCACTAGGGCAGGGCACCAGCTGCACTCTGCCTGGGCACTGAGGTGGCACTAGGGCAGGGCACCAGCTGCACTCTGCCTGGGCACTGAGGTGGCACCAGGGCACCACCTCCACTCTGCCTGGGCACAGAGGTGGCACTAGGGCAGGGCACCACCTGCACTCTGCCTGGGCACCCAGGTGGCACTAGGGCACCAGCTGCACTCTGCCTGGGCACAGAGGTGGCACTAGGGCAGGGCACCAGCTGCACTCTGCCTGGGCACTGAGCTGGCACCAGGGCAGGGCACCAGCTGCACTCTGCCTGGGCACTGAGCTGGCACCAGGGCAGGGCACCACCTGCACTCTGCCTGGGCACTGAGGTGGCACTAGGGCAGGGCACCAGCTGCACTCTGCCTGGGCACTGAGGTGGCACTAGGGCAGGGCACCACCTCCACTCTGCCTGGGCACTGAGGTGGCACTAGGGCAGGGCACCAGCTGCACTCTGCCTGGGCACTGAGCTGGCACTAGGGCATCTTCTCGACCCAGCCAAGGGGCTCGCTGGCATGCCGGGGGCAGCGCCGGGCACCGCGGGCAGCGCCTCCGCAGAGCTGCGGCCGGGGGGCGGCGCAGGGGGGGCCGGGGGGCGGCGCAGGGGGGGTCGGGGGGGCGGCGCAGGGGGCGCCGGGGGCCGGTGCGGGGAGGGGAGGGTCCGGTGACCTTGGCCTACATTTTAAAGGGCACTTTCCATCCACAAGCGC